>NC_136491.1:89838532-89871032 GCF_053919585.1 Euprymna scolopes
TTATGTGTATATATATATTTATATTTATGTGTATATATATATTTATATATATGTGTATATATATTTATATATATGTGTATATATATATTTATATATATATGTGTATATATATATTTATATATATATATGTGTATATATATATTTATATATATATGTGTATATATATATTTATATATATATGTGTATATATATATTTATATATATATGTGTATATATATATTTATATTTATGTGTATATATATTTATATGTATGTGTATATATGTATATTTATATATATATACATATATATGTATATTTTCATATATGTGTATACATATATATTTATATACTAGCTGTACCCTGCTACGAGTTGCTGTGGCTCAAATTTGCGCAATGGAAAAAGTTCCAAAATGAGAAAAGGCATGTTTCTCATATGTTTAATTTTCAATTTATCAGTAGTACACAGTTTTTGTTGTTCGATTTTCTTAGCTAATACAGAGAGTTTCTTGCTTGGTGACTCTAGAATGCGTAACATAAATTGTCTATGTGAAAAAACAGTCAGTGTGTAACTGTAAGACCCACAATTGTAAAGGTTGTTCCCTGTACTTTGATAATGGTTATTGCAAATGACAATAAAATTGGGAAGTGCAATTTCCTAAAGTGTAATGATGTATCAGTTGGAATCATAGGAATTCTTGGAATTAAAATATATTCATCTGTGAAAGGTCCTGTTAAGATTGTTGTTTCTATGATATTGTTTGCTAATTTTTTTACTGCAAGATATGTGCCATTGCAAAGCTTGGGTTGGTTTATATTTCACAGCATGATAATTAGTACACCAAATTTCAGTTGCAATACACGTGGTGGCATCCCTGGCAAATATAACTGTTGGATAATTAACACTTTATCTGCTTTCACAACAGTGTCGATTGATTTGTATTTGACTACCTCACTTGAAATTTTACATTGAATAATAGCGTTAAGTTCATGGGCATCTTTGTATTGACCTGCAAGAATAGCTCATTCACTTAGTCAAATGGAATTCTTATAATTTGAATATCTGCAAAAACCTTTTAAACTAACTATTCTTTTGATGAAATAAAATTACAGAGATTACAGAAGTTAAAAATCAAAGAAGTTTGCCCTGTTTCGCTGGCCCTTTTTCGTACCCAATTTCCACGAGTGATGCAAAAGTTTTTGTGCGGATCTAACAGTCTGCAACTGGATATGCATATTTTAAATTAAGTTTAATGTCTTCACATGGAACAAAAAAGTAGAGTATTTGAGGCAAGCATTTATTTCATCTGCTGGTGTTGAATGAAGAATAACAGGTAACATTTGTCTTAAATCTCCTGCAAGCAATATTACTGCATTCCCAAATGGTCTGACATTGCCACGCAAATTTTGCAAGCATCGACCAAGAGCTTCAAGTGATTTTTTGCGTACCATTGTGCATTCATCCTACACAAAATTTTGCATTTCTGCAATATTTTTCCCCATATTGGATGTTTTGGAGATGTTGAACATTAGATTTTAGAAAAATTTAATGTTTTGAAGTAGAATAAATAATTCTTCTACTTGGCAGCAAGGTTGCAAGCATTCCTAATGCAGCAAGGGCTAAGGCTATGTCATTTTGTTTCCAAATGGCTGCCAAAATCAATTTAATTAGAAAGGTTTTACCAGTTACTTCTGATGCTGTTCAAGGTAGCAGTAATTTCCAAATATCTTCAATTCTCACAGTCAGTAAATTAGTTGACGAAAATAGGATTTATCCATGTTTTGTACAATGCCTTATTCACTGTAATTAATTTAGGAGACTAAAATAGGATGAGGTATTAGAGATGGACAGATAGAGAGGAAGATATATAGATAGAAAAGAGAAAGTGAGAGGAAAATAGAGAAAGAGAAGGAGATAGAGAGATAAAGGGATTGATAGATAAACAGAGAGAGGTGCAGAGTTAGAAACAGAGAGGGATGAGACAGAAGAAAGGAGAGAGATAGAGGGATTTAGAGAGAGAAAGGGGCTCAAAGAGAGATGGAGAGAGTGATATAGAGAGAAGATAGATTGAGAGAGGGAATGGGAGAGATGAATAGTGAGAGATATTTAGAGAGGAACAGAGAGGGGGAGAGAAACAGAAGGTGAACTACACTTCACCATTTTTCCTCGTAGAGAAGAAATATTTCGAGACTGAGGCAATTTTAATGTTTTGTCATGATCCAGAGTACCCTTTTTCCTCACATTAGAAACCGATCGTACTTTCACTGAACAAATTAATAAAAGAAAAAGATATTGTAAAATTTGAATTTAACATGAAAATACTATTTCAAAAAATAGCACGATAACTTAAGTGCAGTAGTGCCATTTTAGGTACTCCTTGGGCGTTGAGTTCCATGGCGACCAGCATAATTATTTAATGGTCGCTCCCTTAGCCCCCCCCCTAATCAAGGCTAATTGATGCGCACGTAACTTTTTTTTATTTACTGACGTTGGCTTAGTAACTAAACGATTTATTGATAATTTTGTAACCCTTAAACGCATGCCGGAAGATTTAAATTGGTTCATTATTGTTGTAATAAAAAAATTAATTCAACACAAAACAAAAAACACATATTAATGATAAATGATATATTATTCTATTCATTGAAATTTACTAATTTTTAAATAAAAAAAGTAAAAAAAATGTTGATAAAAAAATAGTTGCTTATGTGCGCATAAAAAAAACTTGTTTTTTTTTTAGATTAGGTCCATACTATAATCACCCCCAACCTCCCCATCTTAAGAACAGCTTCCGGAATAAAAACCACTTTTGGAGGGGAAGGGGCTATTTGCAAAATTTAACTGATATCTGTTGTCAGCATACCCACCCGAAAATACTATTAAAAAAAGGAGGGGTTCAGTGCCCGTGGCAGAGAAGTACATTTATTTTTCAATAAAAGTTGCGGAGAAGTAAATTAATTTATCAATAAAAGTCGTCATTTAAAAAAGAAAATTGTGGAGGTGGACCTAAATGTAAATATTTACCCAAAAAATTATCCCGAAGTTTATTATAAAAACGTTTTGTTTTTATACTATTCAACAATTTGTTCATCCGCGCATGTAAATTTAAAAAAATATTTGTAAAAGTGAGAAGTTATCAGTAAATGATTTAGTTTTTTATTTATTCATTTATTTATTTATTTTACATTTGCTCCACCTCCACAAATGTTAAGAACGGCTTTCAGAATAAACCCCCTCAACCTCCCATGTTAACAACGGATTTCAGAATAAACACTATTTGGGGGGGGGGAGATTTACAAAATGTAACTGATATTTATTGTCAACATACCCATCTGCAAATACTATTAAAAAAAGTCGATAAAAGTCGTCATTTAAAAAGAAATTTAAAATCAAATGTTTGTAAAAGTGAGAAATTATTAATAAATGTTTAGTAACATTTTTCGGTGGTAATGCAGAGAGTGATCCGTGCTATTTTTTAAATCGAATTTCCACGTTTAATAAAAGTTTTATGATATGTTTTTTTTATTATTCAACTGCAAGGTTAAAGTACAGAATAGGTACAAAACACCCTCTCCTCCCCATGTTAAGAATGTTTTTTTAAATAATAACGTTATTATTTCAGCATGGATCACTCTCTGCATTAGTACCCATTTTTCTCTTAATATTCATAAAAATTAAATACCAGTGGCAAGAAAGGGTCCAACACAAGAAAAATAGTGAGATAAGTAGAGTGCACCCAGAGCACATGGTCACCAATATTTATAATTTCAACTCTCAACGTTGCTCGGCTTCGGTGATCTAACGAAAACAAGTTGGTCAACGGGATTATATCGTATATATCGCTTATTTTGGCATTGATTAAAGTCTGTATTGGGCCTACCCTTGCCACTGAACCAAAGCAGTACTGATTTAGGAAGGTGTAGTTGAAAATTGCGCAAGACTTGTCTAAGAATACCACGCGCAGCTACGCTTGCAGGAGTTTCTGTTGTCTCTTGAGATTTAAGGCAGGCATCGATAAATTTATATCTATACATACACACACACACATACACACACATATATATGACAATTTATCTTATTTATTGAAAGTCATTTAATTAGAAGTGTTGACTTGTTCGTAATCTATTTTAAATCTTGTTATTATTGTATATTGTATTTGTTTTTCGAGGTTTATGGTTACGCAATTATTCTATTTTTTTTTCTTTCAGCGATTAGTTTTCTCCTAGAGATACCGTGTTTTGCTGTTGTTATTTGCTTAGCACCAAAAAGCACATATCATCTCCCAAATAAAAGTAAAAAAAAAATGTGTTCAGAGAAATCAAGAAACCTTGAAATGAATGAGAGAATTCCATTCGGATGAGAAAACTGAGCAGAGGAAGTCAGGATAAAAGAGTTCTATCTGAAAAAAAATTGTTTCAATAGAAGTGGGTTTATATATATATATATATATATATATATATATATATATATATATAATTATATATGTGTGTGTGTGTGTGTGTGTGTGTGTGTGTGAAAATAAATAGAAAATCACGCCTGAAATAAAACCATGCTCAATCGAAGAGATTGAAATAGGAATGTGCGCTGGTAGTGCTCGGGGTGGTTCGGCGATAGATTTGTGCATCGCTTAAGGCACTCTAGATGTAAGTCCCTCGAGTAGGGCCGCAAGAGACGGAAACGATTTCTAAAAGCTTGATAAAAAAAATCAATGCGAAAATAACACTAATAAAAAAAATGCAAATGTTAAAGGCGTCAACAAATAATAAAAAAATATGTATAAAGCGGTATAAAATGAATCACGAATTTGTTCAAAATATATTAAATCTTTCATTACATAAAATATTGTGTCTCTCGGAAATAGATAGGAATACGTTATCGCCACAGATTTCTTCATCTGTTATCACGAATATCTTTTATACGGGGGTCTTTCTAAAAGCAAACACTGCTATTAGTTAACAATGCAAACGAGTTACGAAGACAAGGTGGATACTAATAACATGCGCGATCTTTTTGTGATCCAGATTGTTTTTCTACATCGTAATCAACATTCTTAATACACTGCTGCCTGCGATAAACGACGGTAGTGCATAGTTGTCCATATCGCACATTGTTATACCGGATTTGTTCCAAAATGAAGTCTCCTATTTGTTTAATCAACAAAGTAGAAGAGCTGCCAAGACAGGAGTGGTACCATTAAAACGAGCGACTTATTGTACTCCAGAATGCATTTTCCTACATAGTCAGCAATATTCTCAAAACAGTGTGTGTGCATGTGTGTATGTGTGTGTGTGTGTGGGTGTGTGTTTTAGGGGCGGTGAATTTAAGTTTGACAATTCTATTTTCTTTAATTGCAGATTTGGAAACTGTCGGTTATTTTGAGTCTAATTTTGTAAAGAAATTTCACCGCAAAGTTATAGCCGAGCAGCGTTTGGATATTCGGAACATTTATTTTGAAAATAATTTTAAAACATTTGATGCCCGAATAATTTAATGGAATGGATCTGTCAACTGGCAACCTCGTAGGTTCGATTTAACAATATTTGATTTTTTTTACATTTGGGATATCTGAAATCAGATAGTATTATAAACATACAATCGACTATTTGAAAGAAAACATTCAACTTGTTATTACCGGAATACAGCCTAATAAAATGAGTTTGTTTGTAAACATTTGACATGTAGATCATGTTATATACCCGCTAGCTGCAGGGAGTTACACGTCTCTTTTTTTTTCAAATTATCAATTACAGAAAATTAATTTTTGTAATAAAGTAAATATTTGTATGATAATTGAATTTTTCTCTGATTAAATTTAATTTAAGTTTTGCCGCCTGATATATATATATATATATATATATATATATATATATATATGTATGTATGCATATATATATATATATATGATGATTGCAACGTCTTATCAGACGAGTGCCACTCCCTCAGAAATTTAAAATCCATGAGCCCAAATGTCTGAGGGAGTATCTAAACAAATATGATGTTACAGATTCTTAGCTTTGTACGACAGCTAAGTCTCTCTCTCGGTTCAAAATGTTGAGATCCAGCAACAAGCAAGAGCAAGATAGCCAGCAACAAATTAAACTGCAGACCAGCTTAATGCGGGTGCTGGTCTTCCGCTTTATGGTTTTTTTAAATCAGAGATTTGCTTCTCCTAGAAAGGTTGCATTCACCACGGCTTACGGGAGCCCTCTCTACCCCAAATATATATATATATATATATATATATATATATATATATATATATACGTACACATACACAAATTTATGTACGTGCATATACATAAATACATATATGTATGTAAACATACACATATTTGTACGTACATATATACGTACACACACGCGCGCGCACACACACACACTCACATACGTATATATATATATATATATATATATATATATATATATATATATATATATATATATATATATAAGCAGTGGAAGGAAACGGCAGAATTTAATATGGGAAATTTTTTAATGCAACACCATTAAGCAGAATACAACGAAAAGCAAATACAATAACAGTAAAAGCAAAACTGATACTTATCTATTTGACAAAATTCACTTGAGTGGAAATATTTCCACGGATATGAATATTCATGTTCCCTTTGTAATTCAAATCGTTTATACGAGGTTCGGTGTGCTTGCGAAAATAGGCTATAACACCGCCTCGGTGAAAGCGGTTAGATACGTTCAAAATATATTTCTTTTCTAATCAGATTGAATGAAGGGCAAACGTGTGTAGACTCTTTAAGAAATGCTAAAGAAGCACCTTTATCGAGTTTATAAGCGTGCGTGAACTTGCAGAGTAAATGGTCTTCCTTTAAGCTTCATTTGATTCCTTTGATTTTTATAACGGGAACATTTTCTTCCATTAGGCTCCCATGACCGTTCAGGTCTTTAAAAAAAAATCTATTGTTTGTATTATATAAAAGATAAGATTCAATTGTACAATTCAGATTTGAAATTACAGAGAACTGATCGTAAGGGCTATTCAACTTTTACACACAGCTGCGAAGATGAACGTAAAGTAATTTTAACCTGGGAGAGAATGATTCAGTACCGTCGAGGAGTACCCCGGTAGGTTATTAAATAGTTTTGATCGAAGTAATTCATATTTTCTGCTATGGGCCATCAGGTGACTGGCAATAAAAATCGACGGAGCAATGTATTAAAAACATTGTGTTTATATATCGCATATGTTCGTAATAGAATGGATGTTGAGACCCATCTTTCACATTTCTTACAAATATATGTATATATATATATATATATATATATATATATATATATATATATATATATATATATATCAATTTATTAAAATTTGAAATATCCAAAAGAAGTTGTTGATAGTGTCTAATAAAAATATCAATACGTTATTTTATTTGATTTAGGTAAACAATATTACCATAAGTCGCGGCAATTAATCGTTTGTTTAACTCAAAAAGGAGTTAACTAGACGACAAAACGTGCTCTGTTCTTCGTCGTTGCTAGACGTTTAGATATAGATATATACAGATATAGATATATATATAGGTAGATAGATATATAGATATATATAGATATATATATAGAGAGAGATATACAGATATACATATATATATATATATATATAGATATATACATAGATACAAATATATATGTATATATATACATAGATAGATATATATAGATATATATATATAGACAGATATAAAGATATACATATATATATATAGATATATACATAGATACAAATATATATGTATATATATATACATAGATATATATATATAGATAGACAAATATATATAGATATATATAAATAGATATAGATAGATATAGATATATACAAATATAGATAAATATAGATATAGATATATGTAGATATAGATATATACAGATATAAATATATATAGATATATATATATATACATATACATAGATATATATACAGACAGATATGGATAGATAGATAAATAGATATAGATATATAGAGATACAAATATATACACAAATATATATTTATATATATATATAGATATAGATATATAGATAGATAGAGATATACATATAGATATATTGATATATATAGATATATAGATATACAGATATATAGATATATAAATAGATATATAGATAGATATAAATATATATAAAGATATATATATATAAAGAAATATATAGAGATATATAGATATATATATAAAGATATATATAGATATATAGATATATATAAAGATATATATACATATATAGATATATAAAGATATATATAGATATGTAGATATATAAAGATGTATAAAGATATATTTAGATATAAAAAATATATACATAGATGTATATATATAGATATGTAGATATATATACATATATATATACAAAAAGATATATATATATATAGATATATAGATATATATAGATAAAGATATAGATCGATATATATAGATATATATAGATATACAGATAGATATATATATATAGATATACAAATATATATATGTATATAGATATACAGATAGATATATATATAGATATACAGATATACATATAGATATATATGTATATAGATAGATATATACAGATATATATATATATAGATATATAAAGAACGATATATATAGATATATATAGATACATATATATATATATATATAGATATATATATATATATAAAGATATATAGATATAGATGTATATGTATAGATATATATATATAATTTTAGATATATATATAGGTATATATATAGATATACATATAGGTATATATAAAGATATATATATAGGTATATATATATATATAGATAGATTTAGATAGACAGATATATATATATATATAGGAAGATATATATGTATATATAGATATATATATATAGGTATATATATATAGATATATATGTATATATATAGATATAGATGTATACATAGATATATATATATATATATATAGGAAGATATATATATATAGATATAGATATATATAAATATAAATATGTGTAGGAAGATATAAATATATAAGTATATACAGGCATAGGTATTTATATGGCTATATATATAGGTATATATATAGGTATAGATATATATATATATAGGTATATATATATAGATATATGCATAGAAATATGTATATATATATAGGTATATATAGATATATGTATAAATATAATTATATATATATATATGTATAGATATATATATAGGTATATATAGGTATATTTGTATATATATAGGCATATATAGATATATATATAGGTATATATAGGTATATTGGTATATATACAGGTATATATAGATATATATATAGGTATATATAGATATATATATAGGTATATATAGATATATATATATAGATATATATACATCGTTATATATAAAGATATATATATATATATAGCTATATATATATGTATATAAATATCGGTATATAGATATATATATATAGATATAGATATATCGATATATATAGATATAGATATATATATATATGTATATATCTGTATAGATATATATAGATATCTGTATATATCTATATAGATATAGATATACATATAGATATATGTATATATTTATATAGATATAGATATATATAGATATATGTTTATATCTATATAGATATAATTATATATAGATATATGTTTATATCTATATGGATATAATTATATATAGATATATGTATATATCTATATAGATATATATAGATATATGTATATATCTATATAGATATATATATAGATATATGTATATATCTATGTAGATAGATATATATATAGATATGTGTATATATCTATATAGATATATGTATATATCTATATAGATATGTGTATATATCTATATAGATATGTGTATATATCTATATAGATATATGTATATATCTATATAGATATATGTATATATCTATATAGATATATGTATATATCTATATATATATGCATATATCTATGTAGATATGTGTATATATCTATATAGATATATGTATATATCTATGTATATGCATATACATATATATAGATATATATATATATATATAGATGTGTATATATATATAGATATATATATATATATATGTATATATAGGTTGATATGTATATATAGGTGTATATATATATATAGATGTATATATAGGTTGATATGTATATATAGATATATAGTTATAGATATATATATACGTATATATAGGTTGATATATATATAGATATAGATATGTATAAGTAGATATATTGATATAATATGTATAGGTACATTTTTATATATATAGATATATATATATAGGTAGATATATATATAGATATATATAGGTAGATATATGTATATATAGATATATATATATATAGGTAGATATATATAGCCATTTATTTATGTATAGATATATAGGTATATATATATCTATATATATATAGATATATTTATATATAGGTAGATATATATACATAGGTATATATATATATATGTATAGGTTGATATATATATAGAGAGATAGATATATATAGTGACATATATAGACGTATATATATGGATATATACATACATATATATACAGATATATAGATAGATATATATACCTATATTGATATATAGATATGTATATATATATACAGATATATATAGATATGTATATATACAGATATATATATACAGATATATAGATATATATACAGATATATAGATTCATATACAGATATATACATGGATCTATATATATATATATATAGATATATATCTATATAGATATATATACAGACATTTATAGATATATATCTATATAGATATAAATATAGATATATAGATATATATAGATGTATATGTGTATATATATACACATATATGTATATAAATCATTGAGATATATATATATGTATATATATATATCAAGCATATATATGTATATATATATATATCAATCATGTATATATATAATAATCATGTATATGTTCATCAGTCATGTATATATGTATGTCAATCACGTATATATATAATAATCATGTATATGTATATCAATCATGTATATATATACATATATATCAAGCATATATATATGTTCATATATATATATGTATTTATATATATATATATATATATATATATATATATATATATATATATATATCAATCATGCGGTTTGTTCAAAAACGATAAACTAGAAATTTACAATCCCTTTTTCCGTGGAATGTTATAAAAGTGAGTGTTTATAATCTTACTCTTCTAAAATATTAAAAAGTAAAAAATATTACCATATTAAAAAAAACAACTTTTATTCGTCCAGAAAATGTCCGATTTCAGCCGAGCTGATATTCGGAAATACTCCCGGTTTACCATTGGGAAATGACAAAATATAACGATTCTGACTGCACGTTTGTCGCGGTGTTGATGGTTTATATTGAATCTGCTTTCCTCGGCGATAATTACACCAGATTCGTATATTGGATTATGTCATTTTTTTTGTTTTACAGACTGCCTTTTTCTTTATATATATATTTTTTCCCAATTAGCAGTGGTGTTTACTTTTTTGTTTTTTGTTTCTTTTCTCTATTTTTTGTAATTAAAAAAACACCCATTCGAGTTTTTCCTTTGTGCAAAACTTAACTGCTTTTAAATACTAAAACATTACAACTATTACCATATTAAACAGACGTTTAATATTGCAAAGTAAAATATATTCCCACATTAAAAAAAAACTTTCTTCGACACCGTCGAGGAAAGTTTTCGATTTCAGCTGAGCCGATTACCGGAACCATTGCATGATTAATTTTTTTTTTTTTTATTGTAGCCTGCCTTTTTCTTTATATATTATTTTTTTTCAATTAGCGGTGTTGTTTACTTTTTTATTTTCATTTTATTGTATTTTCTCTATTGCTTCCATCCTGTTTTTATAATTGAAAAAAAAAAACACCCATTCCTGCTTTTTCTTTGTGCAAATAACAAATTATTTTTTTTTTTAAAAAAAGGTAAATTTTTAATTTAGGTCCACCTCCACAATTTTTAACATGGTTAAGTAGGTGTTGTTTATTCTGAAAGCCGTTCTTAAGATGGGTGGGGAGGACGGGGGTATTTGTTCCAAAAGCCGTTTTTTTACATGGGGAGGTTAGGGGTGTTTATTCTGAAAGCCGTTCTTAACATGGGTAGATTGAGGGCATTTATTCCTAAAGCCGTTCTAAACATGCGGAGATGGTCGGTTTTTATTCCAAAAGCCGTTCTTAATATTGGGAGGTTGGGGCTGTTTATTTATGACCGTCAGTGTATTATAGTGCATAGGTCTGCAAATTGTAAGTAAGATTTTCTTATTCTGCATCGTCGAAAACATTTAGGAGTAGTAATTTCAAAGCAAAGAAATAAAGCAAAAGTAAAAAAAAATGCTGGGTTTTTTTTCATAGAACTCATTTTAACAAACTTGAAAGTACACCTTTTTTTTTTCGGAGTTGTTTTTATATAAGAAAATATGAATGCTTTTTCTTTATTAAAACCGTGGTACTCAATAGCGGCGGGGTTTAAACTTACAATTTTTTTTTTTTTTAAATCGGTAAATTTTAAATTTAGGTCCACCTCCACAATTTTAACATGGATAAATAGGGGTTGTTTATTCTGAAAGCCGTTTTTAAAGAAAAGATGGGGGTATTTATTCCAAAAGCCATTTTTTACACGGGAAGGTTAAGGGTGTTTATTCTGAAAGACATTCTTAACATGGGAAGATTTAGAGTGTTTATTTCGAAACCCCCTTTTAACATGGGGAGATTGTCGGTTTTATTCCAAAAGCCGTTATATTGGGTAGTTGGAGTGTTTATTCACGGTCACATACATTCGGTGGGTGTCTTACACTGTTTTGTATAGTTTTTTACTTATTTTCTCAAACTTAACTTATTCAACAAAGTCCACGACTATTTGTTTTGTTTTTTTTCAAATACATCGCTAAACACTGTGTGCTTTTCCGTGCTGATTAAACCTCTTACAAACACTTAAACTTATCCAGTTATGTAGAAACGTAACTTACCTTAGCTTTCATTTATTTGTTTTTGGACAACTTTTCGGATCTGTGTATAGCACCCCCCTCACCAAAATATTAATTGAAAAGTAACATCCTTTATTACAAAACCCACAAAAAGAAAACACTCGATTAACCGTTTCAACATTATAGCAAAGTTCGGCTTAAACCAATGGCTGCTGGTCGAGCCCAAGACATGATTAATGGAAACTCCTAAGTATCCGGGTTAGATTCTGCAAGAGTACCGTTTTATTGGTTTTTTTTTTTTTCATTTTCGTATTTTATTTTTTTTTTACACTTTTGGAGTGGATTGCTGTACTAAGAATATAAGAAACATGCATTTTCTCTTTTTATTATATTTTCCCATTGCACCAAATTGAGGGTATAGCTAGTATATATATATATATATATATATATATATATATATATATATATATATATACATGCATACATATATATATATAATCTCATAGAACATGGAATATATATATATATATATATATATATATATATATATATAATCATAGAACACGGAAGAGCATGTGCGATGCCCTATCCTTATCAGCCGCCAATCAGGGTGACAAATTTCGGTAGTTCAGGCGGTACGGCAACTCCTGATTCTATCAAGCATTCATTGCTACAGGGAAGGTATAAAAAACAATTCAACAAGAAGAAATTAAAGCATATAAGATATGGTACTCATGCACTTATTGATCCGTGTTGAAATACCAACGTTATTATTTAAAAAGCCATTCTTAACATGGGGAGGGGAGGGTGTTTTGTACCTATTCTGCACTTAAACTTTACAATTGAATAAAAAACATATCATAAAACTTGAATTAAATTTGGAAATACAATTTTAAAAAATAGCGCGGATGAGTAAGTGCATTAGCACCTAAGATATTAACGGATATATACTCAAGAGTCAAAATAATGAAAAGAGTATGCTGTTGTTCCAGCCCTATTTATAACTGAATTTGTTGCATTAATACAACGATCTTGTTTTCCTTGAGCTTTTTCGAATCTTTGACAGAACTTGTTCGAAACAAGATAGCGACAAAATTTGCTCCATCCATTTTTAGGATGTCTTCCTTTCATGATATGCATCTCTCCTTTTGCGCTAATATTCTCTCTATCACTGAATCCCCCCCTCTCTCTCTCTCTCTCTCTCTCTCTCTCGTTGTGAGCGACTCTCTCACAAAGCCTCCCTTTAAACATGTTTCATCTTTTTCTATTTCATTATTATTCTTATTATTGCTTTCCTTCTTTTTCGCTGTCTATTTTTTAATTCATTGTATTCCTTATTGTTATTTTTTATTTTTTTTATTTTTACTGCTACTCACTCTTTCGTTTGGTTTTACTTTCAGACGCTTTTCTATTACTTCATTGTTTTTCTGTTTATTTTCTTCTTTCTATTTTTCACCTTTTTCGCTAGACTTCTATTCTTTCATGTACTCTCTTCTTTTCTGTCTGTCTCTTTCTTTTTTTGGATTTCCCTGTTTCTTTCTTTCTCACTTCTTTCCAGTCCGTGCTATCTTTCGAGGTCCTCCTATCTTTCAAGGTCCTCCTATCTTTCGACGTCCTCCTATCTTTCGACGTCCTCCTATCTTTCGACGTCCTCCATATCTTTCGACGTCCTCCTAATCTTTCGACGTCCTCCATATCATTCGACGCCCTCCTATCTTTCGACGTCTCCATATCGTTCAATATCTCAATATCTTTCGATATCTCAATATCTTCTGGCGTTTCCATATCTTTCGACGTCTTTGTCTTTCTGTGTTAGTTTTCTGTATTTTCATACAGTCTTCATTTTGTTCGTTCTCGACCTTTCTTTCCCCGTCTTTTTTCTTTCGCTCTCTCCTTTTATTTCGCTTCCTTATATTCTTTCTGTTGTAGCCCCCCTCCCGTTTTTCCAGTGTCACTTTCTTTTATAATCTACTTTCTTTATTTTGCCATCTGTTTTTTTTTTTCTTCTGCAGTCTCGCTAGCTTTCTTTTAGGGGTTTCCTTTCTTTCTTTTCCGGTCACCCGTTTCTTTCTTTACACTTCCTAATTTTCTTATGGGGGTTGAGTTTCACAATTTCATGTTTTCCGTTATTTATTCTATCTCTTTATTTGCTTGCCAGTCTATGTTTTTAACACAACCTCTTTCTCTGTCTATTTCACTCCCTCTGTTTTTCACTTATTGTATTTCCATGCTTCTCTCTTACGTACGTTTAATATATATATAATCACTATTTTTCTGTTTATCTTCCTCTCTCTTTTCTGTTTTCTCTCTGCTCATAGAAAACAGCATGCTCCCCCCCCCTCCAACTGATTTTCTTTTGCTGTTGGCACGGTCATCGACGCCCTTTTGACTCGTTGTGTTAAATGCTAGCAATTTCTATGATTTATTGAGGCTTGACATCGGAAGTAGATATTCGATGGTGATTGGGGGAAAATGATATGGTTTCGCTTTTGTGTCGAAGGGTTCATCGGTTCAAGAAGGACATTAGCGGCTAGGCATGGCTAGATTCGATTTTCTTTGATTAACTGCCCTTTAAGAACCTATGGGACATTTAAGATCATTATCCCCACTTTCACCAAGAAATAGATCGTGTTCATTTCTTTATTCTGTCTGCAGTACATATATATACTAGCAAAAGTACCCGTCGTTGACTGGGTTCAAAAACAGCCTACAGAAAATGGACTCTGATTTATGAAAGTATCATAAGTTATGAAAAGGAAGGGTTGTAAAGAGGTAGCTTCGAACTTGGAGGTATCAAAACCAAACCAAAATATGATGAAAGTAAAATTAAAATAGATAAACCCCATAATTTATTATACCATACTTGTTCACACTGAAAAACTTATCACAATATTCTGTGGATCTATATTAAAAAACCTTGTTAAACTTTGTGACATATTTCCATTCTATGGAGACCAGGTGCGAACGAACACGCCATAATTTTATTATACCATATTTCTTCAAACTGAAACATAATTATCAAAGTATACTTACGTAGATAGATATGAAAAGTATTTATTAAAGTTTGTCCCTATTTCCATTCCATGGAGGCCAGGCGCGAACGCAGACCCCACAATTGCATAATACCATCCCTATTTAAGTTAAAACATACTTATCAAAGTATTCTTATGTACATCTATATCAAAAACACTTGTAAACGTTTTTTTTTTTTTTTAATTTTTTTTTATTTCCATACCTTGTGGACCAGGCGCGAACGCAGACCCCACAATTTTAATGAACCACCGTTCTGCCAGATCAAACATACCCATTCCTGTGTCTCGATACATCTTCTATCCTTATATGTAATCAATTTTTTTTTTTAAATAGTCAACCATATATGAGCCCATTCGTGGCTAGACACACACACACAGACATCCAGCTTTATATTATATATATATATATATGTATATATATATATACACGTGTGTATATGCATATGTAGTATTTTTTAAAGTACATGACCAATATTTCTATAAGAAAATTTCAGAGTAATAATTGATGACAAATAAATTATAATTAAATTATGAGTATATTAAAGAGAAAATTTGTCACGTTAAATTGTTTATGATAAATGTTTGCGGAAACACGTGCATTCATAGAGATATATTGTTGCCTGTTGTTTTTTTTAAGAATGATTAGATAATCCCCCATGCCTTCGTCCAGTCTCGAAAGACAAAGGAAACCCCTTGTGGCGCAACTCCGCGTGTAATTGTGAGTGCAAGGGTTGCGATATCACCAACCATACCTCTCCTGAATCGGAAAAGTCCAGGACGACTGGAAACAATGCCAAGATAAGAGGAGAGCGCGTACAGCACCTGGAAGTCCCAAATAGTCACTTATTTAGTACTGACTAGGTTCAACTTTGCTTAACTTCGGTGATCCAGCGGGAACTGGTGCATCAATGGGATTAGGCCATACAAATACTATATCATAGATTATATTATGCCTTTAATTGTACATCTTATTGAATTAATAGACGTGTGTATATATATATATATATATATATATATGCATATATATATATATGCTAGCAGGGAGACCCGCCGTTGCCCAGGATTGAATGATGATCAACGAATATTCCACACTCCTATATTTTTATTGTAATCGAAATTCGTGAAATCGCCCGGAGAAATCTTCAAGTGCCTTCCTGCAGTAATTTAATCCAAAATATGTTTTCCTACAATAACACAAGAGAACCTATTGTTTCTTTTATGAAATTATTTTATATGAACCTCTTTCCAGTTAACGAAAAAAAAAACCTTAAGAAAGTTACGTGTAGGGTTTGAATCTACATACCTCGACATGCAAAACAAAACAAAAAAAGTAAGTAAAATAACGTAAATTTTGAAGTCTTATAAAATTATTTGCAGTTAATAAAAACAACTTAAAACATTTACGTGCCGAGTTTAAACCTACAGACCACATCATGCAAAAAAAAGTATTTAAAAAAACACTATTAACTTATCACAATAGAATTTGTACGGCCCGTTCTTCTAGCATTGTTGCTGATCGACGACATGGAAACATGGCTTTATCGATGATAGATAAATATAAAAACTGTTTCGATTATCGATTATCGAGACTATTCGGAGACAAAACTAAACTAAGATCACTCCCAAACTTATACACGGAAGTTCTGTAAATTTTAAAGAAAATCTATTCAGCAGTATCGGAGTCTATATGGAACAAACACAGACAAAGTTGCATATATATATATATATATATATATATATATATATATATATATTTATATTTAAAGGTGTTATATTTCATGTTATATTTTAACTAAGAAAACACACGCACACATATATATATATATATATTTAAAGGTGTTATATTTCATGTTATATTTTAACTAAGAAAACACACACACACATACATATATATATATATATATATATATATATATATATATATATATATATATATATATATATAAGAAGGTACACAATCAATATATGGCTACATAGAGAACGCATTTATTTGTAAACATAATAAATTATAAAATAAAATGTCTAAAAGGGCTAGCTTACCGGGTTCTAAACTCGCTCAACAGAGCTTAAGCGAGTTCAGTATTATTATAAAAATAATATGAAATAGCGATTATAGCAACGAAAAAAAAAACAAGAATCTAATAGAAACAACGTTAAGTCGAAGAAGATTTTATTTTGTTTAGAGAAAGACTCTATAAAAGAATGTATGAAAATGATTTCTCTTACATTCAGATGAATTCGCGATTGCGAGGACTCTGAAAAGCTAGGTTCGACACACTAGCTAGCCCTTTCATTCTATTTTCTTCTTGGCTGTTTGTGTAACGTTCTGCCATATGTCATCTTCCCGTTTTATTATATTATGATCGTTATCAAAGCTATGTGAATTAATTCTTATTGAGCACTGTCAAAAATGATATATGCCTTTCTCATTTTCCACAATTACTGATCATGTTTACTCACCATTTACCCAATACTTACCCCTTATCTTAGAGTGACCTCCATGTCTAGATAAATGGTTACCCTTCACCTAAAAATAAATTAGAACTGATCGGAGAACATGTTTTGTGGGATAAAAATATACAAAAATTTAAGTTACGAATTGGAAAAAAATTATGACAGGGATAACATAGTGAGGTTGGTTTGATGTGCCGCTGTTCCATCTTTTACTCCATCATATTGCGCTCCCTCTTATTTTTTCCATCTTAATCCTAAAACATGTTTCCATTTCTAATCTGAAGTTTTTCAAAGTGGTTTTTGTCTTTTTTAGCTTTACATTTGTATAATGTCGTCTTTTTCCCCCTCTTCTGATGAGAAGCATTTAGCTCCGAAACGCCATTGGCTTTTTGTAACCTTTATTGACTTGAAAATGTAATAACGATGCTATGTAACTTTACTCCTTCCTATATCACCTTATATGTATAAATATGTGTACACATAAAAATACCGAAATTTATATATATATATACAGACACACGTGGAAATATATACATATAGGTATAAAGACACATTTCATATGCATCGATTTACAAGGAACCACGCGTTTTCATAGAATTGTCCGCACACGGATACATTTTCTAACATATGGCCGTATTAAGATTTTCACAGATTTAATTCAAACTTGATCATTGGCTACTAAAAACATTAAAACGTGGCACAGAGAAAACAACGAACCTGATAGATTAGGGACATAGTCTAAACACAACATAGATAAAATAAAAACACGCAGCGATAAAATACAAGCACTAAGCGTTACGATTTTCTCTGTATGGGCACTTCTGTGTAGCTTAATTTCAAAAATATATGGTTTATACTACATCAATACACACACTAAGTTGAGGTTTTTCGAATTCCGATTGAAAGCCTACTTTTTCTTGGCCAAAAGTATTAAATATTATATATATATATATATATATATATATATATATATATATACGCAACCTTATAAAGGTTTACTAATTTGCACATTTCCTTGAAAAAATTAAATTCATTAATTAAAAGCTAAGATGGCGTTAAACTCATGAACAAAATTAAAACTATACTTCCGATTTTTGTCGGGATTGTCTAATTATGCTCATATTCTTTTCGTTTAAGTTAATGGGTGTCTTTTCTTCTAATAAGTCAGAGCTAAAAATATAAAAAGAAATTGAAGTAATAATTATGAGATTGTTTCTGCGCTACGAAACGTGTGTTCACAAGGATTGATAATTTTCACATACTGAAACAAATTAAAGGTTAGATAAATAACCATATGGAATTAAAAATGTAGACATTTTCATATTTTTATATGCTTTGTACTTATATTTAATATGCATCAAGTTTTATAAATATAATAATCGGTATAAATAATAAGTTAAATATATTTGAATAGACTTATTTTATCATATATATATATATATATATACATATTTATATACATATATATAATATACATATTTATATACATATATATAATATATATATAATATACATATATATATGTAATATATACATAATATATATACATATAATATATATATATAATATATATACATATATATTATAATATATACATATATATATGTAATATATATATAATATATATATGTAATATATATAATATATATATATACATATAATATATGTATAATATATATGTAATATATATAATATAAATATACATATAATATATATATAATATATATATGTAATATATATATAATATATATACATATAATATATATGTAATATATATATAATATATGTACATATAATATATATATAATATATATATGTAATATATATATATACATATAATATATATATATATCATATATATATGTAATATATATATATATATGATATATATACATATAATATATCTATATATCTATAAAAACAGAGATGGGTGTGCCACAGACGATTTCTGATTGGTTAATCCAATAATCACATCTTCTAAAAAACTATGGTTCCTACGCTCTTACCTTTACCATAAAATATTATGGCTTTATTTATTGTCCATCTTGGAGGGGCTTAATTTCTCCATAACTTGTTATTTACAAATTAAAAAAATACGAAACTTATATACGAAACTACACTACACGAAATCAAACGCTCCTACAAACTTATTAGTACTACTAGCAAGCACACGCGCACACACGCACACACACACGTTCACTACCGTCACGTTGTTATGGCAACCAAACCCGCTTACTTACATAAACAGTAAACACACACAGTAAATGTGATTTTCTTCATTTTCTCACTTCACTCGTGATCTTAAATTCATTTCGGGTTGTATTACTGTACACATAGATTCGAATAAGTTGCCAAAAAACAAATATATAACAAATAAATGTTATCAAAGGCAAGATAAGTTACTTTTCTACCAAACTGGATATATTTTTCGTGTTTTTATTCAATGTAACATGTTTATTCAGCTCCAAAAACGGGTTTGTATTACTGTACACATAGATTCGAAAAAGTTGTCAAAAACAAAATATATAACAAATACATGTTATCAAAGGCAAGATACGTGACTTTTCTACCAAACTGGATATATTTTTCGTGTTTTTATTTAATGTAACATGTTTATTCAGCTCGAAAACCATACGGTGTTTACCGATGTATTGGAAAATTCAAGATGGCGCCTCACTCCCTCTTTATATTTATAAAATATTGTTTTTGATTTTGAAAAAATATTGTGGTTCATTTGTATTTAAAAATATTGTGGTTCATTTTGATTAAAAAATATTAATTTTGATTTTAAAAAAATTTGTTCATTTCGATTAAAAAACATTTATTTTGATTTAAAAAAAATCATTTTGATTAAAAAAATTGTTTAATTTTAATATTTGTTTATTGTCTTAACTCATATAAAATGTTTTGCTTGTGTTCTGCTTCAAATATTCATATTCTTACATGCATAATTTTCATTTAATTATATTAAATAAACTTAAAGTTTACTACAAATCAAATCGTGTTCCTTCACTTTTTAAAATGTAATTTATAAGTAATTAAAGAAGGCATTCTAATCTTTAAAATCTATAATACAACGAAATATTCAATTGCTTATAATACTTAAACAAACAACTTGTGTTTTTTTTATTATTTTTTTATTATTAATATTAGATGAGTTTCAGTATAAATCATCGTGTTCTTTATTTCAATCCAATTTGGAAGTTTTGTAACGCTGTCTGTAAAAATATATATGATGATTATAATGACCTATGATTGCGTATTTATATACATTATTTTCCCTATCCTTCTGTTCATCGTACATTTTTTACTCCCAAACTTAAACATGGTGGGTGCATGGAATTCATTTACCGATACAAAAGAAATGATAAGTAAATAAATCCATAAATAAATATTATAAAAGGTTTATTTTAATACTTGCCAGGATGCGGAGGAAAATGAATGAAGGGGGAGGGGAATAAAATAAAAACATTTTGGAAACAGATTAAGTTTGAAAGAATTGCTTTGCACAGAAAGAAATTAATGAAAAAAGAATAAAATTAAATTTCTTTTCCTTCTTGATTTCTTTAGTTTTTTATGAAAAAGGAAATCAAAATTAAGACTATAAAAAACAATTTTTATTAAGAGCAAACCTCAGTCGTCAGGTCTGTAAAAAAACGTGGAATAATCAAGAAATGTTTTCTAATACAATTTTTTTTTTACTTATGTGTTCATTTGTCTCTTTGAAGTTCGTTTGTTTAATATATCGGTTTGCAATATCACTTTGTCATTCTGTCAGACTTAAATTTTTAATCTATATATCTATAAAAGTGAAAGCGTGTGTGTGTGTGTGTGTCTGTGTACATTTCCCTACGAAATAACTCTGTCAATTTTTAGTCTACAGACTCGAAATTATACAGGGTACTGAGATTTGGAAAAATCTATGTGATCGGTTTTTAGTCAGAAATTTGGCGATTAAGGGGTCAAAGTTCAACGATTTGAGCTTTGAGAACTCTAGCAAACTTCTCCGACAATTTTGGGTCTACACCCTTAAAATTTTAGATATAGGTTCCGTGGACATGGATCTAACTTAATAACTTGATTTGAGGCCAAAACAATAAATTTTCAGGGGTCATAATAGGGGGCAAAGTTTAAAAAATTACCCCCTTTTTTTTTTGCTCAGCATACACCACCCAACACCCGGGCAACGCCGGGCACCCATGCTAGTATAATATATATATGTAATATATATATATAATATATATATATATATATATATATATATACATATAATATATATCTCATATATATATACATATAATATATATATACATATATAATATATATACATATATATAATATATATATACATATATATATAATATATATATATACATATATATATAGTAAAATAAATACAAAAAATGCATTATTCATATAAGTTCGCTGATTTCAAACACAAGGGATATTTTTCATAAAGTCGCATCTAAAAACATAGAGGAAAAATGGTCGGATCCTTCTATCGATCCAGTAGATATCTCACTGCTGATGCAATTCTCTATCTAGATAAGAGCGAGATACGTCCAAGGATAGAATGCGGTTGCCACATATGGGCAGTAGCTGCTAGAAAAGACTTGTCCTGCCTTGATAGGGTTCAAAATAGACTTCGTGGCCTCGTGGGGGATGTCCCTTTCTCTTCGCTGCAACCTCTTTCTCACAGAAGAGATGTTGCGAGTTTGTCTCTGCTTTATCGTTATTTTCATGGAACGTGTTTGACTAAGCTTAAATCTATGGTCCCCCGTGCCAAACTTTCACAGGAATACACTAGACTAGCTGAAAACATTATCAATAATTTTCCACACTCTTTATCTGTGCCTAAACCTAAACATAGATTCCATGATCAAAGCTTCTTTCTTAGAACTGAACGCCTGTGAAATTGTCTTCCATTTTCCTGCTTTCCAGCTGTCTATAAAATGGTTGTCTTCACGTCCAACGTGAACAAGTTTCTGATGAGCCGTTCCACTTAAGTTAACAAATTTACCGAACTTCGATTACTATCGATTACTATATTGTCCTTTTGACTATTCTACACTCTTTAATCCTTCTCTTTGAGTGGCCTATCAGCCTTGATAAGTGGTGACGCCTATGTAAAAAAAAAAAATCTAAAATCTAATTAAGTATTTTATTTCGTATTATACATTAGATGATTCCAGAACAGCTTTTTATCGCCATTTCTCAAAGTGTATCAAAGTTAATAAGAAAAACATCAACAATATTATACATCTCTAGTCATAGAGTCAGAATAATAAAAACATAAACAATTAAGATATATATATATATATATATATATATATATATATATATAAAGTACAGGTTAAAAAATTAAATACTAAAAACATTTTACGATAAAGAAGAGTGATCATATTAGACACAAATAATGGAAAATAGTATCATAATAAATATTGAAAGCAAATGATTAATAATAATAATAATAATAATAATAATAATAATATGATATTCCTTATTGCTCTCAACGTTTATATGTAATATGCATTACATATAAACGTTGTTTATTAAAATCTTGGACACATTATGATATAGAACATCTCAAGTACTATTAAGGATATTAAAACATCTGGTATATCAGTGGATTGCCTTAATGTTTTTAGCTTAAAAATGACACCACTTTTATACTACTACCAATTCATAGTTAAACATATGTTAGAACTGGAAATAGTTCCAAATTCTTGAAACACCCTTTGTGTTTTAGTATATATATATATATATATATATATATATATATATATATATATATATATATATATATATATATATATATATATATATATATATTCAGGCAACAAAAATGAAAACCAAATTCTGTCCTAAAATAAATTTCCTTGTTAATTTTTATTTAGAGACAGAATTTCTATTCCGTTATTTATATATATATATACATATATATATATATATATATATATATATATATATTATTTTATTATTATTATTATTATTATTATTATTTTTATTATTATTATTATCTCATTAGTTATCATTATAAATGCAAAAATATTGAATTAATGCACTCATAATTTTATTGTTAACGTTTTCAGAGGCCTGACTTTTTTATAGTATGCCTTACACGTGAATGGGAGAAGACCACTAATCTGATGGACGAATGTATGTTCCGGAGCCAACTGCTAGAAAGTGTATTATATGAAATAAACATAATAGAAATTGCAGGGGAAAAATAAACAAGCATGTATACGTATGTAAAGTCTTCCAAATCACGTATTAAAACCACGTTTTATTGTAGGTCTTATAGGTAAATAATTGAAAAAAAAAATGCACCTGCACGACATCTTAAGAACCGTCGTTTTATTTCACGCACGCACACACATATTTATTTATTTGTATATTTATTTATTTGTTTATTTATTTATTTATATGCGTGTGACACATGTATGTGTTACTTTTTACAAATTGTTCAACTAGGAAACTGGAGCTGCAGATAAAACTGTTCTTTCGCCTGTTGGCTCCAAAATTTTGGCCAATTGATTTCTGATTTGCGATCAATTGGCAGACACCGACGGCGGCTGGACAGATGGCAGCTTGTCAGCAAGTGGCATTTACAGCTTCAACTTCCCCTGTTGAGAGATGCCGAGATAATTAACCTGGTCGCTATGGAAACCGAGGAGGACCTGTGGGGAGAGAGAGGAAACAATTAGATGACCAAGGGCAGATGAACGGTTAAGAATGTTAAAACCACAAATGATGCATATATATGTGTATGTATCTTATATATATGTGTATGTGTGTGTGTGTGTGTGTGTGTGTGTGTGTGTGTGTAAAAATATATTAGAGCCTTTGTCTCGAATAGTGTGGACTATTTAATAAACATATATTTTTTTATTAAATAGCGCAAACTATTTTAGACAAAGGCTCGATTTTTATAAAACTCTAACAATAGACAATATATACTTACAGAATAGTAATCAAAATCAAGTCAACACGTTTTATATTCATTCGTTTTTGTTTCACATAAAAAAAAAATCCGTGCATTTCCACGCACCGTTTTTCACATATATGGACAAGCAAACATTCCTACTTAAAGTAAAAAAACAATGTTCTCTCTTTTTCTCTCTCCATCTCTCTCTCTCCCTCTCTCTCTCTCTCTCTCTCTCTCTCTCTCTCTATATATATATATATATATATATATATATATATATATATATATATGAACATTCACTATAGTTATCTGTATATATATGTCCGTGTGTATTTTTTAATAAGTTTGAGTTTGTATATATTTATACATGTTATGGAATATATATATATATATATATATATATATATATATATATATATATATATATATAGAGAGAGAGAGAGAGAGAGAGAGAGAGATATTTGAATATTTCATATAGTTATGTATATATATATATATATATATATATATATGTTTGTGTCTATTTGTTAATATGTTTTAGCTTGTATATATTTATACGTGTTATATATATATATATATGTATAGTTATGTATGTATGTATATATATATATACATATATATATATATATATATATATATATATATATATATATATGATTGTGTGCATTTGTAAATATGTTTTGGTATGTATATATGCATACGTATTATGGAATAATATATACAGAATGGAGGTGGAAGGACCTGAATACTAAACGTTTCGCCCGATTTATGCGGGTT
Organism: Euprymna scolopes; assembly: GCF_053919585.1. Classification (NCBI taxonomy): domain Eukaryota; kingdom Metazoa; phylum Mollusca; class Cephalopoda; order Sepiida; family Sepiolidae; genus Euprymna; species Euprymna scolopes. Next base: position 89,864,642 of record NC_136491.1, read on the forward strand.
CTTCAAGAGGGATGGTTATTGACGAGTGAGTCCGAAGATTTGGGTCTACATATAATGATGGGGGAGAGCAGCGTGTTTTCATTATGTAAATTAGATGCCTATATACATATATACCTCCTATGATTAGAGAAAATAAAGTAAACAAGCGTAGTGATTATTATTTATATTTTACTTATTTACTGTATTTTATTTTATAACAGTCTATTTTTAGACGCCATCTTATCACTTTCTATTCGTACTTTTGGACGCCATCTTAAAGGCACTACGCTATTTTATCCCAATTTAATTGTCTCTAATTTTTTAAAAACTCCCTTTCTAATCTCGTTTCATGTTATTTACTTAATCTATCACGGTTATATTTCCAGACGCAATCTTTTAAATCTCTACGATATTTTAGCCCAATTAATTTTCTCGTCTAGGTTTATCAATTTATTTATTTTTCATTTTTAGATATAATCTTTCAGATCACTACGCTAGCTTACTCTAATTTATTTTCTCTAATCATAAAATGTATATATGTATATAGGCATCAAATTTACATAATGAAAACACGCTGCTCCTCCCCATCATTATATATAACCCCAAATCTTCCGACTCTCTTGTCAATTACCATCCCTCTTGAGGAAACCCGCATAAATCAGGCGAAAGTGAGTATTCAGATCCTTCCACATCTGTTCTATTATTATATTGTCGGATTTAATCCAGCTTACCAACTATATATATATATATATATATATATATATATATATATAATATATTTTAGTCATCGACATACAGACCTGTTTCGTTGTTTCACAACTCATCAGTGCCGCTAGACTAACACCTCTCCCAAGCCGAGGATCGAACCTAGAACTGTCGTGATGACAGTCGGCAGTCCTACCCCCTGACTACGGAATCGGTGGCCGAAATTAAACTGTCCGAACGTCTATTTAAATAAACATCCGTCCGCCACTCGTAGAGGGCTCAAACGTTTGTTTGTAAACAAACCGCGAGCTTCGCATTATTTCAGCTAAATTAAGTAGCGAGTAAGATAATTTACGAGAGTGCTCTACCGAAGAGGGGAGCTTTATAATATATATATATATATATATATATATATATATATATATATATATATATATATAACCTCAAACGTATAAATAATGTTTGTGAATATGTGCGTATGTGTTTCATATAAATACAAAAGAATATACTTATTGAAGGAAACGCTGTGGAGGGTTTCTATGCCATTTTTACCTCTACTTTGTTCGTGAGCTTATCGCAGAGTCTTTCATCTCCTCAATTGTCTCATGACGTCTGAACTCCAATCTCTGGTCCCCCCTACCCAATCTTTCACGAAAAACACCCGTCTAGCTGAATCCACTGTGAAAAATTTCCCCCACTCTATATCTGTGCCTAAATCAAAACGCGGATTCCATGAACAAAGCTTCTTTCTTAGAACTGCACGCCTGTGGAACTCTGTTCCGTCTGCCTGCTTCCCTCCGGACTACAACTTGGATATCTTCAAGTCCAATATTAACAAATTCCTAATAAACCGCCCCCTTAAGTAAACACTTCATCAAATCTCCACACTAACGTAATGTACTTGCAATATACCTTATCCCTGAGTGGCTTCCGGGCCTTGATAAATGGTGATCACTGTGTAAAAAAAAAAAACCCTTAAGGTTTTCCTTGCGCTTAGAGTACAGGTAACATACACGAGCAGCTAAATCTGGATTGTATGGAAGGTGAGCAATTGTCTAGATGCGCACTTTGCTCCAATAGTCTCTGACAAGGATGGAGTTGGGGACGGTGCATTAGCGCATCTTCAGTTACTCGCCAAGAATTGTGTGTAAACTTCCCATACTGAAATATAACTGTGCACTTATTTTTTTCTATAGACACATGCTTGTCCTTATCTATTAACTTCTTCATTTGGCCAAATAACTCTCGTGTTATGACTTCTTTACTCCTTCTACACCACTTATTATCCCTTGGAGATTTCCTACGTTCCTTGAGTCTCTTATGCCAGGCAAAATCTGATGTTTGATTGATGTTAAGTTTGTCCAAAAACAGTCAAAATCATATCATACGTTTTGTGACATTTATCCAAATGTAAAACTGAATTAATTGCTAAGTATCAATTTAAAGTGTCACCACATTATGGTTGCATTACAAAAATTCATCAGATATGACAATCAGGTTTTATTAGAGAGTATTCCAATTTCTACTGCAGATGTTTATTTGAACTTGAAATCCTAAGTATTGTTCAGTCATCCTATAAGATTATAGCAACAACATACTGAATTTTCAAGAGTCTACGACTATTTTAAATGCCTGTAAAACAATGTCAGAACATTATTGAAGGCGCCCTATTTTTCCAGTAAACACATTTCTTTCGTTTTCTAATATATTTATATATACTGAAATCAGTTGCGTTTGATGTTGACGCCGGTTGACACAGAGTCCACGCGCGTGCATTTTTTTTTCTAAATAACATGGACATCTTTGATAAACCATTACGCAAGTTCACATCAACTATATCGGATGTTTTGGCAAGGAATTAACGACCCTCATATATAAAATATTCAGTATTTTAAACGTACTATATTTTGATTCATTTCGTTATGTTTCGTGATCAAGAGCAGAGGACAGCTTGAAATATCAAAATAAAATTATAATAAAAAAAACATAATAAAACAATGCTTTTATTTACGGTCGATTTATATAAGTCATTCTTTGGTAAGTATTTTTATTCACCGAATGCCAATGTATTTGTTTTGTAGCCATTACATTAATCGGCACGTTTTAACACCATTATGACTATTATTACTGCGGTAATGATCAGTTGTGTTATTACTAGTATTAACACAAACTGAATATTTCAATACAGCAATATGTAAATTTCATCTACTTTTTGTTGACAACTTTGTATCGCTTGTTATTCATTAAAAATGAATTGTTATACATGTAATTTATCGCTTCCTTAATTATTTATAGACAGACAATATAAAAGACATTTATTTTACTGTAAGTTTATCTTCAAGAGTATTATTGTAATCACGTAAAATTATTATTCAACTAGTCTGGGTACCGGGAGTTGCCCGGGTGTTTGGATGTGTGTGTTGAGCAAAACAAAACTGTGGTAGTAAGCAGGCAGGCTCGAAACCGTACCTCGAACGAGGAAAATATCTTTAAAAAAGTGATGTCTTGCCGGTTACGCCCATCGCGAAACCCGAAGTGACATATGTTTAAATTAAGGCCAGGACTTTCGAAAATATCGGCTAAAAAAGCGACCCTTCCCTGTAAGAAAAGTGCCCAGTTAAGACTGAAGGAATTACTTTTTTTAGGCAATGTCTCGATATTAGTCGTCCTAAGGATCGAATTTCAAAATGATATCGATTTCGTGAAAATTCTTCGACTCCGTCAAAAGTTTTACGCGGACATACAAACACACATTTAAACAGGCAGGTGATAATTATATTATAGATAATCGTATAATTCGTTTTAATATTGTTTTATCTTCCCTCTGGTCTTGATTTAAATATACATATTGAGGTTTGTTAATTTTTCCAAGCTTACTATAACAAGAATTTACAGTATTTATCGATCAATATATTCTTCTGTGCGCCCTTTCCTTAATTTTACGTTTCAAAAAAAAAAAAAATAACATTTTTCGAGGGCAAACTGCTTCAAAAAGGTGAAATTCCGGAAATATGGCTTTAAAATAGCCAATCTGGCAGCCCTATACTAGATTATGAGAGTGACCTTCTTTTGATGTAGCTTCGTTTTCGAAGATTATTATTACAACATACAGTCATTATAATGATGGCGTGAGACAGAAATAAAACTTAATTTCAATTCACTGAAGAAAGTAGTCAATAAAATCTTCCGTAAAAGAGGGTCATTCGAATGAAATAGTACAAATTGTTTTCCACAGGTGCTGGCCTTGACGCGTATATTAAATCTTGTCTCATAGAATATGATTTAATCATTTGTATTGAACTATTTAGCACTATATTACTTTCTGAGTATTGATTTGCATTTATTAATTCATCTCAGTTGCGTCAGTTCTATATTTACAATAAAAGCGACAAACTTTTATTAGAAATGTTATAATGATTATATTGGCTGTTTGGTATTGGTTTTCTATCTGAAAAATTGTTTTCACTAAAAAGAAAAATATCAGCTTATCAAAACATTTGTATTGATAAAATATGTTTCTTATGTCGTCGATCTTCTACAAGGGTTGCTAGTATAGTTTTCTTTAGTTAAGTTGTTATGATTTTGGCTTATTATTTCGATTAATTAATATGATGAATGCTGGTGATCAGGCTGGCTTTTGTATTGTGGGAGGTCATGCCCGTGATGTTCTCGACGTGTGACCAAACAGCGTACTCCATCGGGTTCGGGTGGAAGGAGAAGGGAGACCAGTGAGCGAAGGGTACAAAGTCGTAACATGTCGTCTAAAGCCAAGCCGGGGGTCACTTTGAACTAATTAGCCGGCGCCGATGCCTGCTGTCACACCCAGGGTCTGCCAGCGGCCACGTGACTGCACCGGGCACACTTTGGTGTTGACTTTCAAGCCGACTTCGAAGATATGAGGTGGCATGCTGTGGCCTTCACTTGAAACCACACCAAAGACGATAACCGTGACCGGTTACTTTATTAAGTTGTACCCTCAAGCGTTGCATCAGGATTAGCATTTTGAGGATGCTGGCAATGTATAGTCCTGTTGTATGATTTGGTTCTGTAGAAAGCATGAGTTGTTAACTGGTTTTCATCAACAGAAAATGGAATCATGTCGTTTTCCTTCGGCGACAATTGTATCGGTCCAGCCTGTACATCGTGTATATATATATATATATATATATATATATATATATATATATATATATGTGTGTGTGTGTGTGTGTGTGTGTGTGTGTGTGTTGGTGTGTGTCTGTGTGTGTATGATTATGTGTAGCTTAATTGCTATATATATTTTCGAAACCTTATACATAGTATATATATATATATATATATATATATATATATATATATGAAATTGTATGTGTGTGTTTGTGTACACATTTCCCTGCAAAACTACTCTGTTTATTTTCAGTCTACAGACTAGAAATTTGACATGAGGTTTATTGAGATTTTGGAACATCGTTTTAATAGGTTTTTGACCAGAGATTTGGCTGTTTAAAGGTAAAAAATGAACAATTTTACCTTGTGAAAACTCTACTAAACTCCTCTACCAATTTTGGGCCTAGATTTTTCTTGGGGGGGTATATGTAGATTACGTGGACATGGATCTAACTTTAAAATTTTATTTGAGCCCAAAATAATAAATGTAAGACGTTAAAATTTCGGTGAAAGTTAAAACAAAAATAAACTCTGCAATTATTGGACTAAACAATTGAAATTTTACATAGAATGTATTTAGACACAGGGTAAGATTTAAAAATTTTGCTTGCAATGGGTCAAAGTGTAAAAACTTTTGCGATCTCTGTCAATTTATTCAGCCGATTTTTGGTCTAAGTATTTGAAATTTAACATAAACGGCGTTCAGACATACAGCAAGCTTTTAAATCAGTTTTTGGGTGGAAATTTGGCAACCAAGAGATCAAAGTTGTAAGAGTTGAGCTTTGCAGACTCTAACAAACTCCTCCGCCATTTTATATGTATTATATATATATATATATATATATATATTATGTACAGATTATATATAATATATATATGATATATATGATATATATATATGATATATATAATATATATAATATATATAATATATATATATATATATATAATATATATACACATATATATATATGTATATATATATATATATATATATATATATATATATATAATCTCATGATATCAACATATCTATAGACAAAGAAATGAAGTAGCGTGTATTGATTTAAATGGCTAGCCATGATTAAGATGGCGTCCAAAACAACGATTTTCTCAATACTCTATTTCTATCTTTTACTCTCAAAGATACTACTTCATCCGCTTAAAAAGAAGACGAAAACAGTCCCAACCTCGGCATGATGCTTTTTTTATTATTCTCACTTTTACGTCACTGTTATCAGTCTGCATCAAACATTGCAAATCGATTTTTCTTTTCTACATTCGTCATTAATTCCCACATTCATTATTTCATTACTCTTGTTTTTGTTACGATCTGATCACTTCGCAAATTTATTTATCTACGCATTAATGTATTCAGAGATATGCGCTGTTCAATATAGACAAACACATATAGATATACAGTGTTTTATATGGGTATGTAATTTATATATATATATATATATATATATATATATATATATATATATATATATATATATATATATATATATATATATACTTATGTGATCAAAAATAGTCTAGATTAAATACGCCGGAATGT
>NC_136491.1:89873532-89878532 GCF_053919585.1 Euprymna scolopes
TTAACTCAGGCCGTTTGTGTTTTCGGTTCATTGATTCCTTGAAGTCGACTATGATTTAATAATTAATATAATCAGATAGGTCCAGAACGTGCTACAATGGCTTATTTAACAAATTAAGTATATAAAGTAAGTTTTGATCTAAAGGAATGGGTTGTGTTTAACCCGCATCTGTTATTAATCACTTATGTTGCTCCTGTCATATAATTCCAGCGTTGTGTTCTTGGGTTGTCTAAATAAATAAATTATTATATGTCCTCTAATTATTATTCTGACAGCAAAACCACCCATGGCTCCAAGTGTGTTTTACTCCGGTGGGAAGGTGTCTACCCCTGCATTTATGGGTGAAATACACTAAGCCCATGGAATGAAGTAGGAGAATAAGTAAGTCAGCATGGATTCTACCAACCTAGGTATCAGATGACAAAATAAATTGAATTAATATTTAGATGGATTAACAACGCCCAAGTAGCTAATTTAATTTTTAATAATAACTAGATTAATTGCTGGGTTGTTTCATTGATTTGAAGAGGGTGTTAGTTATTTTACCGTTAATACTGCTACGACTGAATACAAGAATGGTTGCCGTTATGGACAAAAACATTCCTAGATGAGCTATATACTTTTTTATATTTTTTACCCGGTTAAGAAGAAAGGAACCTATATTCGCATTTTACATTGGGATTCTTCATTTATATTGTAACAATTCTACCTATTTAGCTGTACATTAAAATTTAATCCTGGCATCCGATGATCCTTATTGTTGCAGTTACATTCAAGGCCTGATAGCAGAAATCTATTTCTATGAAGGTATCCCTGTATGGTATCATACTTTAGTCAAAACTTCCTCTTTGGAATTCACAAGGTAGAAGGATTCCAATAAACATAGATGGGCTGTACTTCCCCCTCACTTTGTCCACTACTGGCCATTTAAATTCAAAATGTTCCTTATTTCTGTAAAGTTCCCTAATCCAATCCCTTAGTGCAGTGGTACTTTTCTTTTTGTTTTTATTTCTAATGCTTATTTTTGTGCTCCCTGCTGTCCTTTACGCCATCTCTATTAGTTTCTATCCCAGGTTCCTTTTAAAATGATACTACGTGATTTCTGTATTTGTCCTTAAACACTGTTCCCGTGGCTCCCAGATATATCTTCTTATAGTTATCGGTGTTTATCTCGCATTTATACACTTTTTATGAGGTTAGACATTTCCCATCCAACGGACAATTTTCAGGTATTCTGCAATTACATTTTCTGTTGGGTATATTTTCGTTTGATACTAGTTCGTTGTTGTTCCTAATGTTGCTAATTTTTCTATTGTTGGAGCTGATTATAGTGTTAGTTAAGTTTCTAGACGTTGAGGAAGATAATTTTACAGAGTTTCTATTTATTATTGTGTGTAGTTTATTATCCGGGGGAAAGTGTTGGTCTATTATTCTATAGAATTCCTTAGGTATATTATTTCTGATGTGCTCGCTGAATGGGAGATTGGTCCAAACGTGTCTCTTGAGTCTGTTTCTCTTATTAATGGTAGCACCCATATTCTTCCCTGTTTTGCTGTTATTATTTCCCCCTCCGTTTCTATTCTTATGATCATTTTCAACGTTTTCTTTATTGGTTTTAGGGTTTTTTTTCTAGCTTCCATTGCTATGTTGTACGAGATTACGTAGTTAGTTTGTAGTTACTATTATTGTTGCTGTTAAATTCAATTATTCCGTTGTATCCTAATCTCCTAAAGGTCTCATTGTAGTATTCCTTGTTTTATTTTTAAAAAATATTCTCATCCTTAGAAAGTTCTGAGACTCTTTTAGAAATGTTCGGGATCAGTGCTTTCTTCATGCATTTGGGATGGTTTGATCGGTAATCTATGTAGAAAGTTTTTTGGTTAGGTTTGTGGTAAGATTCGTATGTGCTATTGTTTAGGTTGAGGGTAACGTCCAGAAAATTAACTATCCTGCAATTGATGTTTTTTCTTGATTTTTCTGTAATGCGGTCGTTAGAATTAACTACGAAAAGTGCGTCGTCCCTGTAAAGACCCCCATTTAAACCTGGTGTTTTCTTGTCTATCTATCTAAGTAAGTAGAGACCAACCAGGTCAGTGACCATCAAGGAGTCTGGGTCACTCAGTGTTATGTCAAAATTGCTCTCTCTATCTTTTCTGGTCCACAATTCACCATTATATCTGATTAGGATTTTTCTGGCTATTTTTATAATTTCAATTTCCAACTTAGTTAAGTCAGTCTCATCTTCTGCTAGTTTAGGTGCCTTCTTAAATAGTGCAGAGGAAATGGAGGGCTAGTACGCATCTATGTCGAACATGATAAATTTGCTTTTTAGGTTTTTAGGGATCTTGTCAAACCATCTGATTACTTCCCCTGAAGAAATCCCGAGGTTGTGCTTAATTTTAGATTTTAAGGTTGGTATGATTCTGTCTAGTATATTTATACTAATATTACCTATGTCGGATTCGCATGGGGATTTAAGTCTAATACTTGGCTTATTATTGAAGCCCAGTTTATGGTCCTTCAATAGAAACCAAGGGTTAAGTGGAGTGTAAACCTCTATTTTATCCTGGATGTTCATTTTCTCACATATTCTTTAAGTTAACAGTTTAGTTCTAAATAGATCCTCTTCAGTTGCTTTCTTGTATTCATTATTAATTTCAGTTAGAATGAGATTATTATAAGTTTGAAAATTCATACTGTAAATATTCTTGGTTTTATCTGCTGGGACCATAAGATAAGGGTTGTCCAGTATTTTTAGAAGGTCTTATTAATGTTTTTTTTCAGATTAGAGTTTAAATATTCATGCTTTTTTAAAACTTTTAAACCCTTTACGATATTTATCAAGTCCAGCTCAAAACGTTCCAAGTATTGTAACTGTGGTGGGCATTTTCTAGTTATAATCTGGTAGAGTTTGCAGTAGACTACGCTGTCTTCCTCCGAAGGATTTCCATTCAAGCCTTCATCAACAGCGGCGGTGATGTTGTTGTCCTCATCATTTTTCATAGTGTGGTGATATACCTTCCATCTGATTCTTTTAGTGAAATCCTTTACCGCCTGGATCATGCTCATTGTGTATTGCTTGTGTCCTGGAATTGCTATGTTCTTTGATGAGAAAGTGAGTTCCTCTTTTGAGAAGATGTTGTATGTATTGTTCTATTTTTTCAGCTCACAATAAGGAGCAGTACAGACATATGTAATATACTGAGTTCGTGTAATTCAGTAAATTTTCATATACCAATAGGTTTTAAGCCGAAACTGGTTGACTTAAGGGGTAAGCTACCAAATTATCACATTTCATAATTGAGCATTAATATACTGTGTGTGCAAAATCAAGACTTCAAGAAAAGGTGTTGATGGCAACAAAAAGTGTACATCATGTTACGTTACAATTGTTTCAATGTCTAGTTCGATAATTTAAAGCATCATATTGTTTGAAAATTTTCAAAGACGAGCATTTTTTTCAGACTTTATGAATAAACACACGTTAGGTAATGTAACATTTTTGTATAGAAAGAAAAAAGGCGGGGAGGCGGAATCCCTAACAGGACAAGCATGCGAGAAACATTTACCTTGGTTGTGGTTACGGAAAATCCCATTTAAATATAAGTATATCGCCTAATTTTCGTATCCTTATTAAAGAACAGAGTTATGTGAATTTTTACGTGGAGCCCTAAGCCATATATATATATATATATATATATATATATATATATATATAGTATATATATATATATTATATATATAGTATATATATTATATATTATATGTATATATCATATATATTATATATATATTATACATATTATATATATATTATATATATTATATATATATTATATATATTATATATATTATATATTATATATATATTATATATATTATATATATTATATATTATATATATATTATACATATATATTATATTATATATATATTATATATATTATATATTATATATATTATATATTCATTATATATATATTTCATATATATATTATATTGTTTATATATTATATATATATTCTATTATATATATATAATATATATATATATATATATATATATATATATATGTTATATACATTATATATAAGCTAACATCATATTTGTATATGGTTGTGATATAGATTTGTGTTTGCGTCAACAATGCCGTAAATATAATTCCATTCATACATATGGGGATTTCCTATATGATATATATACTTATAGATCAAAGCTCAATCGGGGTCTATTGATTTCCGTCGCAGTCGGTCCTTGACATAAGCTTGTTTCCATGTGACGTTTATCTGACCGACTGAAAACATCACGGTTGAAAAGCGTTCGGAAAAAGATTAGATCCGCTTGTTTTTGCCGTGTGTATTCAAGCATTGCTTACTTTAAAATTGAAGTTTTCCATTTCGTTCATATACTTACATTTTATCACATTGGCATAGAATCCGTACGAACATGGTTTTCAAAGGCTTTTTTATGTTGTTCTATTGAATAGTTATAAAATGTGTTGTAATTTGCATCACACTAGTATTAGCTGATGCTTAATCGTATTATTTGGATTTTATGTACCACTGTTATTATCTTGCCTTGTATCGTTACAACGTTTCCGTTGGTGTAACACCTGGCCTTCTCCAAATATATATTGTCAAACTCGGGAATCTTTTTTCTTTAACTCGGAAATCGGCCAGTTATATCTTGAAATCTATCCGTTAAACCTTGAAATCTGTCTGTCAAATCTTGAAATGTCTCGGTCCAACCCAGAAAACTGTTTGTCGAAATCAGAAATTTGTCTGCCAAACTCTGAAATCTGTTAATTTTAAACTATATGAAATTTCGGACCAAGTAAAGAATGGCTATCCTGTGACAGAAGACGAGGACTGTCGCATATTAAAAGTAACACTTGTGGTTCGACCTTGATATTGGCGTCGGTTGGTTGTTAACCCGTCAAATAGTAGAAATGGTCGAATGTTCGGTGTCACTTGAAATGTGCACCAGTCATTATGTTCTGC
>NC_136491.1:89886032-89961032 GCF_053919585.1 Euprymna scolopes
CGCTATCACTAGATAGGGTTCCTATTACGGCTTAAGAGGGTCCCATCTACCATCGAGAAAAGGATAGACAACGCCAGTTGCTCAACCTGGTATTCACCTCGCGGTACATACAGCCTTTCCAAATGGTCACCCATCTGGTACTGGTCAGGTTTAATGTTGCTTTACTTCGGTGATCTGGCGAGGACCAGTGTGTTAAGGTGATTTCTCCGTGTATTAACGTGCCAACATTATTCATCGTATTATTTGACTACACGTAGATATTATGGATGTTCATGAACACGACAGATTCACTTTAAAATTTCAAACTTAATATGAACTAAATATTATGTAGAACATTTCTTTTCTCTCTTTTCCTTTTCTAATATCGGTTATTTTAATTTTTTCTGGTGGGAGCTGAGAGCTAGAGTACACGGATATACCCTCTAAATGATAAAGTTTCCAAAAATGCACTCACCTTATTCTGTAACTTTCTCCTTACACGTAAACACTTTGCAGGTATTTTAAGCATAACACCTTGTCTCTTGTTCAAAAGACTTCTCGATACCAATTTAGCTCACAAGACTCTGCCGTGTCGAACACGTGGTATTCCGTCTTTACCCGGTTATATTTAGGACATGTATTTCCTTGTCGCTCTTGGTCATGCGTGTAACACGTCTGTTTCTGCCTCCATTTTAGGGGTCACATTTTTCTTTTTATATGATATTTTCTCCTTCCTAGCTGTGATATAAGCTCGCCCACGGCTCGGTCCTTTGCATACATTGATTATTGTTACTGCTGCCGCCATACGTTTTTCCGCCGTCTTCTATTAATAGAATTCTATAATTCCAAATGATCCATTTAGTATTGAAGTTGAGGTGTTTTCAATAAGTGTCCAGGCGTTCTTGTATTAATACTTTTATTGATAGAACACAGAAAACTTTAGGCTTCGAAGTAATCTCACCTGGCTGCAATGCACTTGTTGTAGCGCTCTAATAACTTCTGGAAAGGCACCATGGAAGTCCTCCTGTGTAAGCCTTTCAATACCCCTCGTTAAAGACTCCTTTATCTCTACAATTATCTCATACTGAACGCCTTTCAGGGTTTCCTTGGATGAGAGTATAAACAAAAGTCACAGGTAGAAGATCTGGACTATAGGGAGGGTAAACGACTCTCTTGTAACCCATCTTGGTCAAACATTCTGTGACAAGGATGGAGTTGTAGACGGATGTGTACGTGCAAAAACTTCTACATCTTCAGCTCCTCGCGAAAAATTTTCTGCGCGATTTTCACATTGAAATCAAACTGTGTAACTGTAGACACACATCAGTCTGCTCCATTAAATTCTTTATTTGGCCACTCAACGTTAGTCTTGCGACTTCTTTACACATCCCACACGCCACGTCATCCTTAACTCCCTTATGCCACTCAAAAACTGTCGGCCGATTCCTGCAAGATGGTCCAAAATCAGTCTGAAGCATTTCATACGTTTCTTTGGCTTTTTGTCCGAGATTAAAGCTAAATTGTATTGCATATGGTTTTTCTAAAGTATCCTCGCGTTCAAATTGCATTTTTGAAATTACACAGCTGTGGCGGTCAGGTTTTAGCACATGTATTTTAGTTCCTGCTATAGCTTTTTATTGTAACCTGAAATAATTAAAACTTGTTCAGTTATCTCATAAATTGTATAGCAATAACATACTGAATTTTCAAGAGTCTTCGACAATTCTAATGTCTTATAGTCTGGTAACTTACTGAAGGCATCTCGTATATGTCTATGCATATAACAAATATTTATTTCTTAATAATACTGAGTAAGTTTCAATAAAAAATAGCCAATTCGGGGGAAAAATTTATAAATTTATGCATAAACGTTCTCTTCGTTTGGAAGATCGGGACGGTCTTTAGAAGTATAGTACTTGCGTGAACGCTGAAAGGATACAAGATGTATTTCTCTCGCAGTTTACAGTTTAATCGACGTGCTGACGCAATGGTTACAAAGTCGGTGTTCACTAATACTTGGATACAGAAATCGATTTCAGCGAGCGCCAATACGGTTGCATGATTTCACACTGACGAGCATAAAATAAAAACGCGAAATATATATGTACTATATTTTCTTAAATAAATATTAACAATTATTTGTACCTACAGGCATTAGTGTTTCATTCTAACGCAAGCACGGTGTAGGAAATGGTAATTAATGCTGATCGGGGAACCTGATCTCAGTCAAAAAGGCCAACCTTGACTCTTAAGGCTAGCGCCCTTACCCTCGACCATCAGGAATTAACATTTAAAGTGAATTAAGTTACTTCTAAAGCGATTTAAGTTGTCTTGTTATATTAACCAGCGATCAGAGTATTAGAACCAACAGAAAGTTTGTGAATGGTTTACACAGCTAATTCGAATCTACACACACACACACACACACACACACATATATATATATATATATATATATATATATATATATATATATATATATATATATATATACCAGATATTTATTAGGAATAAATTAAAAGTTTCGAAATTTAGAAGAATAGTTGTAGTTATTTTCTCAATGTGTTTAGCAATTTTTAAGTTTTTATGTAGAGTCATTAACTAAAAATTAACCTAATTAATAAATTAACATAATATTTTATTTAATATTTTATTAATTTTGGATTTATAATTATTCTATATTTATTCATTAGATAATATTGATAACTGTCAAGTCTACAATGCATGTACCTATCTTTATTTTACTTGAAAAGATTCTTCAGTTTTATTGATTTATCTATAATAAAAATCGTTTATTGATTAGATCTACAACTTTGCATAGCTCTGGATTTTCTTTATTATTTGTATAAATATGTTTATTAAGTTTATTTATATATTTAAACAGATGTCTTGTATTGCCATTTAGTTTTAAAGAATCAATTTTAACATTGATATGAAAGCCTTCTTAATGTTCCAATCATTTGTTTATTATCGATCACTGGGAGATAACACAATTTCATAAGAAAAGGAAGCTATCTTGCCTCCATCATATATTCGTTTATTAATTATTTGATTTTTATATGCTATTCTGAAAATGGATTATTATGTTAATTGCATAATATTTATAACCGTATTTATTTAATATTTTATTTCGTTAATTATTTTTTAATTTAATTATAATTAAATTCTCATCCTTAAATGTTTTATATGGTACATGTAATTATTATGTACAAATATTTCAATCACCTTTAATAATTATCTCTAAACACGTGAGAATTAGTTCATATTATATAACTTGAATAAATCACATTCTTATTTGTATTTAGTTTTGGAACACACTATAACATAATAATGTCTTATTTAAATTTATTAAATAATTATATGCATTAATATTAAAGAATTTAATCCACATTATGCTGCCATAATATTGGTTTATTTATATGGTTATTATAACTTTATATTTCATAATATCCCACTCTTCTATTTTGGTATTATCATTTAAAAAAAAAAAACAAGTTATTAATTTCAAATATTCAACAGGTTCAAATATTGTATTAAAACCAATAGTTAGCTTCAAACCTGTATAAATTGACTAGTCTTAATTTGCTGAATGTAATATGTCATAATTTTCTTTATATTTTTTAAAAATAAAGTGCTCATGTTACAATATATTTCCTATATCAAAGTTTATTAAATATATTTTGTTAAAATAAACATTCAATTTCAATTTTTCTATTTTTTATTTATGTTAATTTTTAGATAATTTAATTCAAAATTGTGGAGCTTAAAATATTTAATGTTTCAAGTTCCGAACCCTCCACTAGACATGTTTATTTTATAGTATAACTGGCATTTTAGCCCGGTGTTGCCCGGGTGTTTGGATGTGTATGTTAAGCAAAAAAAAAAAAAAAGAAGAAATAAAGCGGTCATATTTTTTTAACTTGGACCCTTATTATGACCCCTAAACATTTATTGTTTGCGGCTCAAAGCAAGTTATTTAGTTAGATTCATGTCCGAGGAACCTATATCTAAAATCTCAAGTGCTTGAACCAAAAATTGTTGGAGTAATTTGGTAGAGTTCTCAAAGGTCAAATCGTTGAACTTTGACCCTGTAACAACTAAATTTATGGCCGAAAACGGATTACAAAGATTTTCCCAAATCTCAGTACCCTGTATATCAAATTTATAATCTGTAGACTAAAAATTGACAGAGTTATTGGGTAGGAAAATGTACACGCACAGACACACAGACAGACACGTTAACTTTTATAGATGCACTAGCATTTCAGCCCGGCGTTGCCTGGATATTTTGAGGTGTATGTTGGGTAAAAAAAAGTGGTTAATTTTTAAAACTTTGACCCCTATTATGAGCCCCTTTAAATTTATAGTTTTGGGCTCAAATAAAATTATTAAGTTAGATCCATGTCCAAGGAACCTATATCTAAAATTTCATGTGTTTAGACCCAAAATTGTTGGAGGAGTTTGGTAGAGTTCTCAAAAGTAAAATCGTTGAACTTTGACCCGTGAATCGCCAAATTACTGGCCGAAAACAGATCACATCGATTTTCCCAAATCTCAGTATCCTGTATATCAAATTTCGAGTCTGTAGACTTTAAATTGACAGGGTTATTCCGTATGGAAATCGTCACACACAGACACACACGGGCACATATACACTTTCACTTTTATAGATATATAGATAGATAATAATATTTTTTTATTTTCATTATATATAATTTAAAAATAAAATTGTTAAATAATAGTTATTAAGGAAAATTAAATTCAACATAGCGCAAACTATTATTTAATTTATTGGAATTATTTTTGGGATAAGTAATTTGAATTATTTATCAATTTATTGATTGCGGACTATTATCTCCATCCTCTAGTTGTTGTTTTTGTTGGCCTCCTGGATAGAGATGTTGAATCTCTACGGTTCTAGGTGAGTGTTTCTGAAGATAGCGGTTTCAGTCCCACTCAAAGCTTAGTTGGCCGAAAAGTGGTGAGACGACCACAACTATTAAAAGCAGTCATTGCTGAGGATCCATTTAAAAGATTCAGCATTCCTATCATGTGTTATATATGGGTTTCATTAAAAGAGAGACTTATTATAAGTGATGTTGTATCTTAGAGAGAGAGAGAGAGAGAGAGAGAGAGAGAGAGAGAGATGTCGTTGTAGATTGTTCGTTTTATGACGATTCATATATATATAAAAATATGTTCATTACTTAGAAGTGCTGATATAAGAAGCTCTTAAAGTGAGGAGATAGTCTTCAGTCAGTCTTAGTGTAGATATGAGATATAGAGTTCACATTGTAGATATGAGATGTGTATGTCAAGACATTTTATAACACAGACATATAGACATATTATAACAATTCAATTTACCTTTATTGTAGAATAACAACACAAAACGACGTTTTATAAAACACACGATGGGTTTATTTCTTCATGACCGGCCGTGGTTTTCTCATCAAGAATTCAAAGCTTCACATATTAAGTTTCCAAGTGACCGTCTCGCTTCTAAACGTTCGAATTCCAAAACTGGACTGTCGTCTGTCCCTCTCAAACTCCCCCTGCTTCTGTCTGCCCAACTCTAAAGTTTTTCTGTCTATTTCTAGAACTTTCTATTTTCCATGACGTCGTACACATTTTAACTAAATCTCTCTATTTTTATACTTAAATGAAAAGGGGACAGCCCTTATCATGTAACGCATGTCGCGTAAACAACCTGAACAAACCCAGATGAATAGTTGGTCGAAACGTCGTGAAAAAACAAAAAAAACAAATACTAGATAGGGATAATAGTCGGCAATAAATAAATCGATATATAACGTAAAATACATCTCGGATTTCATGTCCTGATATATTACACACACACACACACACACACACATATATATATATATATATCGTATTATACTTAATGATTACATTGCCATCATACATTTATTGGATTCAGTTTATTTATTTAGGTTCTTCTGCATTAAAATAACAATCATACACTACCTTATTTGTTTAGTTTATTTCATGCTATAAATCTAGAGTGCAATGATTGAATCGGCCAGACTTATTTGATGAGTATTTGCATTCACTGTTATTAATTCTTCATTCCCTTATGCATTTTGCTAAGGATGATGTTTTCTTATTTACAGTAGGTATTTTAAATGATGCTATATGATTATTAAATCTATCTTTAAATCGGCACTCTGTGGTCCCAATATATTTTCTGGTCTTATTCAGTTACATCACATGCATATACTATATTAGAAATCAGACATTTACCGACTAACGGACATTCCTCAATATTTCTACAGTTTCAAAGTGATTTTATATATTTGTAATATATACTACCAGTTCAGTTCAGCTTTGCTCGAACCCTATATTCTATTCATACCTTATATACATATATTAAAAGATTTGACTCGTGTCCAGGTAACCTACATCTAAAATTTGAAGTGTTTAGACCAAAAATTGGCCGATGAATTTGGTAGAGTCTGCAAAGGTTACCTCTTAGCAGCCAAATTATCGTCACGAATCTTATTAAAAAGCTTGGTGCGTACCTGAATACCTTTATGTGAAAATTTCAATGTTTAAACCCAACATTGGCTGAATAGTTTGCTAGAGAGCGCAAAGGTCTAATCTTTTATAGTTTGACTTCTCTGACAGATAGATCTTCGGCTAATAACCGATTAAAAAGCTTGCCCTTTGTCTGAATACAATATTTGTAAAATTTCAAATGTTTATAACAAGAATTGTCTGAGTAATTTGGTAGAGACAACAGAGGTATTTTTTTAAGTACTTTGACGCTTATTTTGACCCCTTAACATTTGTTGTTGTTTTGGGCTCAAAAATTAAAAATTAAAAAGTTTGATCTATTTCCAAGTCTTTCACAAAACGCTATCATATAAATGTTATGCCTTTACATAGCACTATATCTGTTGATTAAATATTAAATTAAAAAAATCAATGAAATAAAAATATCTTGTTTTTTAAAAGAAAGTATTTCAATGTGATTGGTCAATTTTTATGTTTATTTTATTGATATCAAAAATTACAAGTGTTTAAACCCAAAATTGGCGGAGGAGTTTGGTATAGATTGCAAAGGACAAATCGTTTAACCTGGAACATGTTACAGCCAAATTTCTGGAGGAAAAGCGATTTAAAAAATTATCCCAATTTCAATACACTTTATGTATAGTATAGAGTCTGTAGACTGAACATGAAGTTTAATAGGGTAATATACACACACATACAATTAAACTCACACACACACACACATATATATATATATATATATATAATATGTATAAATATTGAGTTAGAGAGGTTATGTATATGTATATATTGAGATAGAGAGGTTATGTATATGTATATATTGAGATAGAGAGATTATGTGTATATATATATATATATTGAGATAGAGAGATTATGTGCATATACATTGAGATAGAGAGATTATGTATACATATATATATATATATATTGAGATAGAGAGATTATGTGTATATATATATTGAGATAGAGAGATTATGTGTATATATATTGAGATAGAGAGATTATGTGTATATATATATATTGAGATAGAGAGATTATGTGTGTATATATATATAGTGAGATAGCGAGATTATGTGCATGTATATATGTATTGAGATAGAGAGATTATGTGTGTGTATATATATATAGTGAGATAGAGAGATTATGTGTATATATATATATATTGAGATAGAGAGATTATGTATATGTATATATATCTTTACAAAATTAGGTATATTTGTAAATTTATACATTAAGATTCACTGCTAATTCATGAATCAATCATATTCACTTTTGAAACTCATCTGTGAAGTGCAACGGCTCAGAACGTGATCTCTGAAATTAGGATTTTGTTGAACATGTCAATCTTTTATATTTGTATTTTCTGTATAGGGTAAAATATTTTTTGAAAGATTTATTTTTCGTATTTGCTGTATTTTACGACTTTTACTTTATACTTCAATAACATAATAACATTTCCTTTTCCCCGTTTCTCAACGGTTGTACATTTGTAAATTAAGTCTGTTAAAATGGAAATTAATTGTGTAGACGTCTCCCGATATAAGAGTGTGTAAATTATGTAAGGCCGCTTTCCGTGTTTCTTATTTTTTTTTCAAATCATATGTTTTGCAATATAAACTTTACAATCGAAAATCAATGATATCAATCAAATAAAAAATAAAAAATTAACCAATCACATTAAAATACCTTCTTTTAAAAAAACAAGATATTTTTATTTCATTGATTTTTTAATTTAATATTAAATCAACAGATATAAAGGCATACCTTTTATATGATAGCGTTTTGTGAAAAGTCAGGGGTTTACTCTACAGTGAAAGACAATATGTAACTATTATAACATAGACTAGTTTTATTCGGTTAGGTGCAGTAATAAAGTCCGTGTCGGGTAGCAACAACTAACACTCGAGTTGACTGCTAAGTACCCATATTCTTACTCACAGCTTCAATTAAGACTAAACAATTCCGCTCTCTTTAAAAATATGTGAAATACAGTTACATTTTCGAATCAGGTCACAATATTCGAACACCTGAATTTTTCGGGATTCTAATAATTATTTGATTTAATTTCATAAATATGCCACATATTTTTGTATTTCAAAGGTGTAATATATCGCGGACGGTTAAATGTAAATGCCAAGCTCTGAGCGAAATTACATTACATTAAAGAAAAAAAAAGAATACAAAAGTAGAGAGCACGTTCGACAAGACGATCACGTTAAAAACGTCGATGACGTTAATGAATAGGTTCGAGAATAAAATCACGTGAGTGACGTCACAGCGGTAAGGAGGGAATGAAGGAAATAAGTGTTGTACAACAAAATAAGCGAGTTGAAGTTCTATTTTATTCTTCGTCTGCTTTGTGACTAAGGGTACAACGTGTTGGTTCCCAGGCTGCGTTACAAAGGGGGGGGGGTAATATATTAAAAATAATCTCTCCGCCAGTTATGAAGTTATGTATTTCTGATTTTTTATTGCACGCTCTCCATTATTTTATTTATTCTATAGTCACTCGCTACCAATTACAATTTCTTAAGATGCTTGCAGATTCTGGTTCATATTATAAACATATTTACAAATCCAAATCGTGCATTGAATGTCTATTAATATAGAATAAGAATTCTACAGTCAAGGTTTATCATTGATTTCAATTACCGTAAGGGGATAGAGAAGTGATGCGAATGTCTACTGTTCGAGTAATTAATTTTGTCCGTCCTATCGTTGGTATTACAGTACACACACGCACACACATACGTACATATATATGTTAGTCTTGATATGGTTGCACATCTATTTATATACGCACATACATCTCACGTCAGCTATCTTTATTTTTGTCCTCCGTTCATTCTATAAATATGACAATTTTTACGTCTTATCTTTTTCTGTATACCACGGCATTATTCTATTTACGTCTTCCAGTAACGAAATTATCGGTTGAAAATCCCACGAGTGCGTTATGGCTCACGGTATCCATGGTGATATAATTTCATTGATTATTAGTCAACTGGCCCTTCATTAGAATTGGAACTGTCTGCCAACTTAATAGTTTGATTAGTACGTGTGAAAAGAGAGTGAAGAGTGGATGCTGGCACTTTAGTCAACAGGAAGTTCGGTGGATAGATAAATGCCGCCACGCAGACAGGCACGAACTAATCAAACCACGCGTAATTGCGTGGAGATGGGAAGGAGGTTGTATATATAAAAGCTTTATGGCGAACCCTTGCTCAACGGGTCCCAAGTTATTCAGCGCAAGAATATTTCTTAGGTAGATCATGTACGGTAGAAACACCGACCTATGTTCTGCACCAAGTAATGACTATTCAGAGAACGTAAGGTCTGTCACATTATAGATGTGTCTGGTCGCAGGTGTTATATTAAATTGCTGCGTCTTTTGAAGCACTTGGACTAAAATATCTGGAGTCGTGTCTATAGTATAACTTCATTCATATATGTGGTTTCACAATGTTAAATATGATTTTAATGGGAGGGGCAGCCAACCTCTATACTTCGTTGCCCTTTCCTCTTCCCTGCAACCTCTTTCTCACAGAAGGGATGTTGCGAGCCTGTCTCTGTTGTATCGTTATTTTCATGGCAAGTGCTCGTCTGAGCTGTAATCTATGGTCCCTCCACGCCAAAAATTCACGAGAAACAATCGTTTGGCCGTAAACACTATGAATAATTTCCCCCACTCTTTATCAGTGCATAAACCTAAACGTAAATTCCATAATAAAGCTTCTTTCTATAAACTGCACACCTGTGGAACTCACATCTGTTTACCTGTTTTCCAGTTAACTACAATATGGCCGTCTTAAAGTCCAATGTAAACGAGTTCTTGTGTAGCAGTTCCTCTCAATTAATTCAATTTACCAAATTTACATTTCTAACGATTACTATGATGTTGCCATTTTGACAACCGTAAACTCCTAAAGCCTTATCCTCGAGTGGCCTCTGGGCCTTGATAAGTGGTGATTAACTTTGTAAAAGAAATATATTTTCTGAAATGTGATGAATCTCCTCTTCTCAAGGTCTTCATCTATTTAAACATTTTAATAATATTACGTCTGTATTTTTTAATAATAAATCGTTAGAATTAAATATGAAATGAACGTTACGTTGTATTACATGAATGCATAATGTTTTCTTACGTTAGTTTCTTACAAGCCATTTGGACTACGCCATCATCCTTTACTTTGTTTTATGATAATCTCCATTAGTAAAGGCGTAAAACCACTTAATGTTTGGAGCTACTATCAACGATTCTCACAAAGTCAAGAGGTGTTTGCTGACTTCAGTTTGGAAAATATCAACGTTTAAAGTAGAGTTAATGTACGCAAGGGAAGGTACACAAGCTATTGGCGCTTGGAAATAGTCTACAGGAATAGGATACTGAATTAAAATTAGGTATAAAAACAGCGAATTGATAAAACCCACTAGACAACCAGGTCAAAGAGCCGGAACAAAAAGGGCAAGAAAACGGTCAGACAGTTATGAAGAACGCATACTATAATAATATTCATAGAAGATACTGAGACTAGCACCATTGGTTCTGTGAGTGATAAGTTACAAAAATACGTGTTTGCACCTTATAAAGACCTCAAAAATGCGACAGAGATTCATCAGCTTAAATACGACAGCCATACTTCATACTTGTTTTGATAGAAGGATTTATAGATAAAGCTTTTTTGTAAAAAAATGTTTATAATGATATAGAGAAACTACTTTACGAGAGCCTAAAAGAGCAGCGTATTTAATATATATATATATACATATATATATATACATATATATATACATATATATATATATACACATATATATACACATATATATACATATAAATATACATATATATACACATATATACATACATATATATATAGATGTATATATATACATATACATATATAAGATGTATATATATACATATACATATATATACATATATACATATACATATATATACATATATATGTATACATACATATATATATACACATATATATATGCATATATATATATATTCTGAAAGAAAGATTTGATAAAAAAGAAATATCAAGAAACTTTTAAAGTGGATTCTTCCTCAAGAGCAGAGCCATCCACGAGAATCAAAGGAAGAAAAAATGAACACAGCAACGATTAAAAGACACAAGCTGACTCTTAAAATAATTAAACGAAACAATCAATTTTTACCGCAATCTAGTGAACCCAAGTCAACGTCTTAGATTATCTGCAGGAAACGCAATCTCAACACCAAAAATAGCATGATTAGAAGAACCCAATAAAGTAGAAGAGAAAACAGAGCAAGATTCCAGAACAAAAGTGAGGAAAAGATGAAGAAAGCATTGTTAATGTCGGTTATTATCAGGAAAGCGTGTTGGGAAAAAGACAATTTGGGACAAGTCATGAGACAAAAGTTAAAACAAGACTTCACTTGTGAAATCTGTATGTTTATAGCAGGGAAACAAGACATAATGACGAGCATTATAGTCACCAAAATTTAAGATAGAGCTTGATAGATGAAGTTGCAATATATCATCAATACTGATGTGTATAACATGAACAACTGAGCCGTCATTATCAGAAAGTTAACAATACAAAACGAACAAATAGAAAGTAGAATGCGGCAAAGAAATGCTAAGACGGATAAAGACACCCATGAGATTCAAAATCGGAACCCTGAAATGACGAGTTACTTGTGAAGATAAAGATCAAGGCCATGTGAATGCGGAGAATAGTCGACGTGAACAAAAGGCAAACAAACATCCACATATAAGTCATTGTTGTCAATAGAAGAATCTACAGAAGATTGACAAAAAGCAAGGATATGAGCCAATTTGCAGACTAGAAAATATTGGGCATCGGGAAAGTTTCCTGAGAGCTCCGATGTTAGTATTAAAATAGGTAATTGATTAGTTTAAAGATAACCGGAAAGCATGTTAATAAAAAAAGAAAAAAATGGAATCACTGCAAGACAAGCAAAGCTTTAAAAAGACCTTACAATCATTATTTAATCTATTAAAATAAAGATTACTTCGTTGTTTTTTTTTCATAAACACCTGGCATTTATTTAATGTGAACAAATAGAAACATACGAGACGTTTTATCTTAAAAAAAACCAAAAACTTATAGCTCGTTTTCTGGGAATGCAGATTATATACCATGTTGTTAAATATGTTAAAATCTGTGTTAATGTTTGTATTAAATACTAATATAACTAAATGAATATAAATCACTAAATGTTCATAAAGCTGTATCATAATACTTATTTTATTGCACATTATCATAATAAAGTGTCATGCAGAATTTCAGCTATTTTGGTCCAACAGTTTCTTGTAGAAATGTGGTGTTGTGGTGCAAAATCTCCACTAATCCTTATTAAACTGAAACTACTAGATCAACGCAATAATTCCCAAGAAAAATAGTCAGAACTGATCTATAAATAGACCGACGAATGGACATCTATTATCTTATAAAACTCAAATTGTCTTACTTGTGCGTTGTAACCGTCCATCCGCATTTGCATTACGACGCGAATTCATAAATATATCCGGTTCCTGTTTACGACCCGCATGCATAAATAAATACAAAACATTATACTGCCTTTTGTTTTTTTGTTTTTTTGTTTTTTTACATCAGAATTTTACAAATCGGTCTTTTCCGTATTTCATTTATTCCTTTGATTTCTGTATTATTATTTTTTAAAAGATTTCTAATCCAAACTATCTATAACCGAAGATGATAAAGTATTACGTTTATAGTGTCCAAAATAGTTTATATACGATTATTTTATTGTATTTTGCATTGCAATTTGGAATCGTTTTACAACAAAACAAATATGTTCACGATTTAAAATTATTTAAAGTCTTTTATATATTCTGTAATTGACAGTTTAAAGACGTTAACTTACTCGTATAGATCTAAAACTCAGATCGGTTTGGCTAGTCGTTGAAATTCGTTTCCACGTTTATGTAACAATTTTCAAGTTTAAAAACGTGTGTGTGACAATTTTCACGTTTAAAAATATGTATGTGACATTTTGCAAGGTTAAAAACGTTTATGTGACATTTTGCAAGTTTAAAAACGTTTATGTGTAATTGTGAAAGGTTAAAAACATTTATGTGACATTTTGCAAGTTTAAAAACGTTTATGTGACATTTTGCAAAGTTAAAACAGAATGTTATTGCATATCGTTCTTCTAAAGTGTCGTTACGTTCAGATTGCATTTTTGAAATTCCACAGCTGTGAATATCAGGCTTTAATATGGTGTGTTCTAATTCCTGCTGTTTGCTGTTTATTTTAACCTGAAATGATAAAATTTGGTCAGTCATCTCATCATATGTACAACAAACACATACTGAATTTTCAAGAGTCTACGATAATTTTAAATACTTGTACAAAAAGTAAGAAATTTTATTGAAGGCACCTCACATCTTTTCCATTTTGACATACGATCTTCCCTGTCGCACTCATACAGTATCTTAGTAATCAATAATTTGTATGGGTGGATGTTCATATCAGTGTGTAAAATAGTTCTGACTGTTGTGCCACAAGGCCAAAGCATGTTTGCGAGCGGAACGTGCAGGAGAATAAGTTACAGCTCGAATATTGTCTGGCTTCGAGCGCATTAGTGTGTGTGTGTGTGTGTGTGTGTGTGTGTGTGTGTGTGTGTGTGTGTGTGTGTGTGTGTGTGTGTGGTTTTACATGTCTCACTGTACTTCCGAAATTTACAACATATAGATGTACTGGTTTTCTATCTGGAAAGCCATCATACCGTCCTAAGAGGTAATGAACTCTGAAAGCTCTTTGTGTTGTGGTTAGAGATTCACCGTTCTTCAAAAACATTTCTACAGTAAAATAAGGATGTGTCGCAGTCCAAACCAGATTGCTTGATGAGGGTACCTGAAAAAAGTGGCAAGTTATTAGCTAAATGAAAACATCATTGACACTTACATAAACTCACTAGCTACATATAGTAAAACGTTGAAATGTGGAAGGTATATCTGCTGCACACTGTACAAGCGTGCTTTTTTGGAGTAGGTGTATATTTAACCGCTGTACATAAGTAATAATATAAGTGTGCATGTGCTGCTGCTACACTACCTAGTTCGTGTGCATATTTAGTTTCATTTGTGGAACGCATTCGGTGCAAAACGGCTAACTGGTGTGTTGGGCGCCAATGTACTGTCCGACGGAAATCGAGAGAGAGAGAGAGAGAAATAAAGAGAGACGCGGGAAGAGAATCAAAGTATGTGATTTTATAATACGAACAAAATCTTGGAATAACTACACATTCCCTGCTCTGAACCTGTTGAGCTACTTCATCTGGTCATACGTCGAGAACATCACAAACATGACCTCCCACAAAGCCAAAACCAGCCTAATAACTGCTATCAGCCAAGTATTCGCCGAGCTTCTGCTGGCGCTTATGGAAAAAGCATACTCCTTGTTCCCGGCATATATCAAGCCAGTGATTGAGGTAGAAGGCAAATGCATTTAATTGATGTCAGCTGTACTACATCAAGTTACCTGACTTGATGTTTCCAATAGAAGTCCTAAAATGAAGCTGTAGTGTTATTACTTTGGGGCGACAAATTTATCGTTCCACCCTGTATTTCTTGAGCAATGTGTACTTAAAAAGAAAACGGATTTTAGCTGCTGTCCCATCGAAAGTGAATACATTGAGAAAATATTCGTTGGTCCTACTTGATGCATTTAGGCATCATTTTAACTCTGAAAGACGACGCACTGCAAGCTGCTTTACCAAGACGATTTTACCAAACAGAACCGTTGGCGCGTTGCTGATTATCAATGACCATGCAAGTTTTATGAAACGTTCAATGGAAGGACGCAAAATTGTATTGATATAATCTGACCTATAAAAGCCTTGTAATGTATGGACAGAATTCAGACATTTGTCACTTATTTAAAAGGGTGAATGCGATGGACATTACCCTAAGGCATAGCGTTTACGTCAATTTACTTATGCACTAGAGGCAGTTTTATGAGGATATAAGTGGGAGCATTATTTTGGCTAATTGATAGCTTAGTATAATGGAGTAAATGTATTGCAGTAATATAAAACTTTATATATTATTATTGATTTGTGCATTGAATTATAATTACCCTATAGTAAAGTTGATGTCCCTATTTAATACTATAGATTCTGAGTTTCAAATTATTGAGAAGATTCAAAAATTTGTAGTGTGAATATCCAATATATATATATATATATATATATATATATATATATATATTTATATATATATATATATGTATGTATATATGTATATATATATTGGATATCGAAGCTCATTGTTTGTTTGTTTACAAACAGGCGGTTTGAGCACTGTAAGAGTGGTGGCGGATGTCTATTTAAATAGACATTCCGACGAGTTATTTGCGGGCGTCGCTTCTGTGGTCGAGTGGGAAAACTGCCGACGGTCAACACGACAGTTCTCGGTTCAATCCTTGGTTTGGGGGAAATGCTAGTCTAGCGGCACTGATGAGTTGTGATGCAACGAAACAGGACTGTATGTCGATGACTACAAATATATATAGTCATCCACGGACAGACTGTTTACTTGTATCACTATTATTCAATAGGACTAGACTAGCAACTACCTCAAGCCTGGGTCTTTGATATGATCTTAAACTATATCGAATGGTGAAGCCCCAGCTTGCGGGCTTT
Source organism: Euprymna scolopes (assembly GCF_053919585.1). NCBI lineage: Eukaryota > Metazoa > Mollusca > Cephalopoda > Sepiida > Sepiolidae > Euprymna > Euprymna scolopes. The sequence goes on from NC_136491.1 coordinate 89,902,237, forward strand.
GGGGAGTGTGGAGCTACCCTTTAATTGCCATTGCTCCCAGGTCCACTCTGACCCGAAGTGGTAGCACCTGTTAGGGCCAACACTATGGGTTAAATAGAAACCGACTTGAAAAAAATATATATCCTATTAAGAATTTTTTTCTTAAAAATAACTGGATTCGGCATAAAATAACCCGAAAAGGGTTGATATGCCATAAAACAAAAAACAACCAACCAACCAACCTCAAGCCTGGATTGAAACTAGACCGCCGAGGTGACTGTCAGCGCTTCTTACCTTTACGCTGTTAAGCTGCTGCTAGCTGGTATGGGAAATTACAATGATTAAACTTTGTGACGTGTATTTTTCTTGGTTTTATACACACACTCACACAAACACACACACACACACATATATATATGTGTGACACACACACACATATATACATATATATACACATTATATATATATATATATATATATATATATATATGAAATCAATGCGAATGTGTGTCATAGAAAGCATACTATGAATTTCAGAAATCTTATAGCGTTCCACTTTTTCTTGTACTTTTACGGAAAAAAAATCTCTGTATTTCATATTATTTGGAATGTTCGGATTAGTGTCCTCATCTTGAGTGTCATTTTCACAAGGTTTCGGTCAATGTAATCTCCGACCTTCTTCAGGTTTATGTTTCTGTCAAACTCAGCAAACATTCCCGAGTTCGACAATATTCGCCTGAAGAATGTCGGAGATTACATCGACCGAAACGTTTTGAAAATGGCAATCAAGACAAAGAAAAAAGTACAAAGTTTTCACATAATTTAAAAATTGAAGAACGTAACGTGTATCTATATTAAAACTCTGATAAAAAAAAAACACTTATTCAATTTTTAGACCCCAAAAATATATAATTCAGGTATAGTCTGCATATATCTTAAGAAAAAATTAAAAATTATAAAATCATGCTTATTTAGTGCTTAATAACAAATCAAATCCAACGCAAATTTGGTGTATTTGATTCATTAAATTACATTTTTCCGATATTATTTCCTTAAAAAGTCATTTAATTTATTTTTAATTTACAATTAAAAAAATATTTGTTTATTTTTTAAATTAAATAAATGTCAAAACTACATTGATTTTTTACAAGATTAATAAACCTGTTATTCAGCCATTTTCTATTGAACAAAATTTATCTAAATATAGCGCGCATTTTGACTCCTTACGCCTAGAAGGCGTGCTTGTATAATTAGTAAAGATCAGTAAAATATTTTAAGAGTTGGCCCCGCATATACAAATACATAGCATAAAAATATGACTGATAATTTTCTATATAGTAAAATGAATCATTATTGTTAATAAACATATGCATTCTGCTTAATGGAAAAAAATCTTTCGAGCTATATACAACTGTCCAGATATGTCACGCGATTTAATCCAACGATCGCCATCATTATACACTGTCACGATTCAACGCTTAAATCGATGATATCGTAACGCAAATTCTATAGTGTTCGTCCATGTATAGGATGTAATAATGTTTTTTTTTTAACTATTTCTTTTATTATTTATAAGCCAAGTTTCATGTTCATAAAAAAACAGTAGACTTGACATACAACAGTTCCTGTAAAACTACTACAACTGTCTAAATTACTGGTACTAGATATGACCTTAAACTATATCCGCTTATGAAGCCCCAGCTTGCGGGGTATTTTTTTTTGGGGGGGGAGCTACTCTTTAATTGCCATTGCTCCTAGATCCACTCTGACCAGGATTGGTAGTACATGGTGGGATCCTAACTATGGGTTAAATAGAAACTGACTTAAAAAATTGTTCTTCAGAATCACTAGATTTGGCATTAAATAACCTGAGAAGGGTTGATATGCCGTAAAACAAACAAACAATCTGAATTACTGATGCATATACATGGGTCTAGAGCGTACGTCTTCTAGATGACACACATATATTGAGTTATTAATAGTCTAGCGAAAACGATATAAAGGATAGATGTCTTTTTGTTTCTCTCCCGTATTCTTTCTAATTAAAAAAAAAACAACAATGGATAGAACATTGGTAGAATATATATATATATATATATATATATATATATATATATATATATATATGTATATATATATATATATTCTTCTTTTCTTCTCTATCTTCTTCTATCTTCTATTCTTCTATCTATCTATCTTCTTCTATCTTCTTTTTCTTCTTCTTCTTCTATATAAATAAAATGAACTCATTCCCCGTGTGAGTTTGACCTTAATAAGATTAAAAATCACGACATTACATTCAAATGTAATGTCCCCACACTTCAGCACATGATCTACTACCCTTACAGTTTCTTTATATTTGTGCATTTCTATATTTTTCCGGTGAAAGTTCACTGCCACAATCGGTTAAAATCAATGGAATTTGTAAAATCTTTTCTCTCTATTCTATTCATACTCCGCCCGCGACCACTTAACACTGTTGCTGAAACGTCCACAGTGGATTATACGAGGAACACCGGTTTGAGTTATTAGTTGCTTAAAAAATATGGGTTGTCATTTTTCCGTCGGGTGAAACGCGACCTTACATTTCAGTTATTCTGTGGGTTACTTTTGCCATTTTATATATTTCTTCTTTTTCCCCTTTTTGTCCTCCGTTTATATTTTTTCTCTTTTTGTATGGGGGTGCGATTCGAAGGAGTACTTAAACGAAACGAACTAACATTAGATTCCAGTTTTTACAAGAAACTTTAACAGTTAGCTGGCAGCATTCTTCAGATTTTGCACCGATTAGTCGCTTTAATATTTTATTTGCTGTCTTCATACTTCTATTATGTTTGCACTGATTCCATACGTGATACCAGAGGCGGGGGAGAGCTGACTTCCTATTTATCGGTGAAATGTATGTATGTATGTAATATATATATATATATATATATATATATATATATATATATATATATATATATATATCACCGAACTCCTTCAGTGTTTGACAGACGATGGATACCCACGAAGTGTTACCTGCGCGTGAATTTTTTTTTGTCGCAGGAGGTATGCAATCTCAAACCATACATCTCCTGAGTCGATATTGTAAAATACTAGTAGCAAGTTAAGTGTATATATACATATATAATATACTAGCATAGGTGCCAGGCGTTGCCCAGTTTTTGGACGGGGTGCGTTGAGCAAAAAGAAAACGTACCGAGAAGGACAAAAAGAACGGGAAAAAACGTGACGACTTTGCTGTTACGACTATCGTCAGACCGGAAGTGACGTAGGTTTAAATTAAGGCTAGACAATGGAAAAGAGGAGATGACTTTCGAAAATATCTGGGGAAAAAAGCGACCCCTCCGTGTAGAAATGTACCCTGTTGAGGGTGAAGAAATTAATGTTTTTACCCAATGTTTCGGTATTTGTCGTCGGAAATGTCGTTCTTCAAAGCGATACTGATCTTGTGTAAATCCGTCGCCTCTGTCGAAAGTTTTAGGCAGACATGCAAACATGCATATATACATACATTTCTATATTGGTAACTAAAAATGTTCGACCCAAACCGATTAAAATGTTTGCTCTATCTCTGAATACCCTTTATGTAAAATTTCAAATGTTTGGACTAGAAATTTTCTGAGTATCCACATTATGTATGCATATGCATTTGTATATCTTATATGTATATACCATTTTATATATGTATATATGTTCTACTTATTCGTATAGGATTTGCATGTACATGTGTATATTATATATATATATATATATATATATATATATATATATATAATATACACATGTACATGCACATCCTATACGAATAAGTAGAACATATATACATATATAAAATGGTATATACATATAAGATATACAAATATATATATAAGATATACAAATATATATATAAAATGCTATATACATATAAGATATAAACACTTCGAGAAACAAATATATACAAACAGACGCCTAGGATTACGTTTTTTTAGCCTATCTCTCTATGCAGTTTTATGTTCCTGGTCTCTTTCTCAGTTTTAAACAATATCTGCAGAGATGGGGACATCAGATAATACATCAAAGTACGATAGAAAATACAGTCTTATTATGAGGACGATAATAGTCATTATAAAAGAAAACAAGCAGGCATTCAATTTCAGAAAATTCTGGACCTCATTTTTCATAACGTAGGGTTGTCTCTTGTCGAAGATTTGATGAGGTAAGGTGCTAAAAGGCAATGCAGCTAGGCATTATCCGTTGTTTTAAAAGCCGGTCCGTGGCAACTAGATTTAGCTTCCTATGCCGAGGAATACTGACGGTTCGCTTCACAGCTAATGCTCTCACGAAGAGACGACTTTGTTTTTATTTCCGGTATTAAACGACTTTATTTCACTTCTCAATAAGAACGTAATGCGCTGCACTGAAAAATAAACTCACCGTTGCACGGATATACATTCAGATGTACAAATATACACATCAGGATGCACATTAAAATTCATATTAACCAACAGAAAAGTATTAGAAAGTAAATAAAGAAGTAAGCCTTGCGTAAGTTTCATATTATTTTCAATTAATGTGCAGTGCGTATAGACAATTCAAACTTTAGAAGACTTCCAATTAGAATAGATTGTTACGTTAACCCACTAACCGTTTTTGCACGTGCGCATAAAAGTGTTAAGTAATAATCTGTTCTAAGGGACAGTATTTTGGATGTTTAACTTTTAATATTTACTGCAAGCGATTCTAAGAAAGAATAGAAGCGTTTTACACGGCCATTGCTGACGGAACGAGGACAGCCTTTGCTCCTGGATTAAAATTTGGAAGTTGAAAGTAGACACTATATTTACTTTTGTCAGCCGTTTACTCTCGATTCCTTTATTTCATCATTTAAATTTCATATTTCATGAGCAATGGTTTTAACAATGCGGACATTATTGCTGTTATCTCGCTCGGAATCTATTCATATAAGATCTATTATTGATTATTTTTTTTATATTGAATTGTTTGTTTTAACTGATTATTTGTTTTTCTCTCCTTACGTCAAATAGTATTTTTGTGGAAATAACAATAGAATAGAGAATGGTTAGCAATGTCTCTTTTCATTGACCTTTTGGTAAGAACAATGTATAGTGCACGTTCTTATACCATACTACGTTTGTCTGCAGGTGAAAGAGACATCCTTCTATGCTAAAGCAATTTTTATTTTGTCCACTTAGTACCCTTTTTGCGAGCTGGAGTTTCGCCACATGAAAATTACGCTTATGTTTAACTTTGTGATAGTGGCGTGGAAAATAATTGAAACCCGGATATATGTTTTCTGTGAAATAAGAAACGTACAAAAGTAACAAAATAGCTTACAAATAAATTGCGAAATCAACATTGTACACTATTAAGATAGGAAGTCTTCTCCAAGAGTATATATGTCAAACTATGGTGAAACACCTGTCCTCGTAAGATCGCAGACGTTAAGTATTGTTTTACGTGGTTTGTACTAGATAGATGCGCATTTGAGAATATGAGACACTTTATGTAGGAGAACATAGATATCATGCGAGAACTACACAAAAATTACGTCGTCAGATCCTCCGTCCTGGATATGCATGCGACTGGGTATATTGTGTGTATTTTATATTCCTATATACTTCCTCCTTCAGGGAGCTGTTTTCTCAAATGAAAATTTTTCCTAAAGAAGCAATGTATGCTAGGAGCAACGTGTTCACGGAATATAAATAAATTACTTATCTTTGACAACCAGCCCCGGCATTAAATGACCCACAGTGTTTGATATGCTATAACAAAGCTAAACAAAAACTTATGTCTAAAAATAACACGTCAGTTCCGGAGAAAAAAAAACAAAACAAAAAAAGCACCATAGAACCACTGTAAAACTGATTGTCAAAAACGTACCCCTGACTGGAACAAAAGCCTACTCCAACTCTGCAAAGTAAGTATGTGTATGTACGTAAGTTCTTTCGTTCAATTAAAAAGTGTTCGCTGTATTGAAATTAAGGGTGATAAATCTGTTCACATGATACGTGATAAGAGGTAGATTCGTGGAAGCCGATTGAAGACGATAAAAGGATGTGTCTCGATCTAATGACAGATAATGAGCTTCCCGTGATGGACAGATAAGGAGGTAACGGTGTTATGGCAGGAAAGGCCACATTCATTAGAAGGAAATGGAGTTTCGAGTGATTTTTAACAAAGATACGAGTTAACGGAATAATGAGAGGGATGAAGATGAAGAAAAGGCAATTAATGTTAAAAGAAAGTGACGAAAGAGAGAGAGAGAGAGACGGAACGACACAGAGAGAGACATGGAGGGGGGGGGAAGTAAAACCTTACCCTAAAAAGATAATTGCTTAGTGACAAAACCTGAAGTCGAAAATATGTAGGGCATCATTATATATATTAATAAAATATATTAAAATTAAGTGCCTCATTATTATATTAATAAAACAAGAATGTAGTCATGAAGTATCGATATTATATATATATATATATATATATATATATATATATATATATATATAATAAAATTCTATAAATATATAACATATATAAATTAGAAAACATATTACAAATATTTTGCTTTAATGCAACATGTATTGTCCATTGTTTTTCTTCGATACTGATTGTTTGTTTCTCTGCAACTTAGGTGGTATTTTGGATCCTTAATGTTTCTTTATTCTTTTAACGAAGGTTGGGTTGGTGCGCATCTCTCTTCCTTGTCCTATCATTTTGACTCTTCATTTTCTTTTGATGTTTCTACGCCTTATTACTGTTTTTTTCCGCCGCCAAAAAATATGGAATTTTCTCATACATATACGTATACATATCTATATAAAAGCCAAGTACGTCCAAGGATGGAGTACTGCTGCCATATTTGGGCAGGAGCTGCTAAAAACAGCCTATCCTGCCTTGACCGAGTACAAAATAGACTTCGTGGCTTAGTGGGGGATGCCCTTTTCTCTACCCTGCAATCTCTCTCCAACAGAAGAGACGTTGCGAACCTATCCTTGTTTTACCGTTATTTCCATGGCAGGTACTCGTCTGAACTCCAATCTCTCGTCCCCCCTTGCCAATCTTTCACGAAAAACACCCGTCTAGCTGAATCCACTGTGAAAAATGTCCCCCACTCTTTGTCTGTGCCTAAATCGAAGCGTGGATTCCATGAACAAAGCTTCTTCCTTAGAACTGCACGCCTGTGGAACTCTGTTCCCTCTGCCTGCTTCCCACCTGACTACAACTTGGATGGCTTCAAGTCCAACGTTAACAAATTCCTAATGAACCGCCCCGTTAAGTAAACACTTCATCAAATCTCCACACTAACGTAATGTACTTGCAATAACCCTTATCCCTGAGTTGCTTCCGGGTCTTGATAAGTGGTGGCCACTGTGTAAAAAAAAAAAAAAAACGTTGGCAGTATCAGTTACCTCGGCTCCGTTCAAAGCAACGTTTTATATTTCTACAATAATATCCCAAGTAGAATATGTTAGTAAATAACAAGAATTTCTCTGTCGAAATAAAGTTGTCATTAGTATATTTTCATTAGTAATTAAACGCACGTTTCTTGAGTGATACCATGCATAGTAAGTAGCGGCGAATGGAGCAGTGTGCTTTCTCTCTGGCTTTATTTGTAAGACAGAAATGGCGTGTTTTTATAACCTCTTAACTATATACGCTATTGGGTACTCAAGTAGTGAAAATTTAAATGGAATTTATCAGAATGTATATCATGAATTTTTTAGAATTAAAGGGAAAAGTTTGTTGATAGCTCAACATACGTATATATGTGTATAAATCCATATAAATGATTGGTGCACAGGATTAAAAAATCATGGATTAAAACGTCTTCAGTACATGTCTAAACAGACTTAAGCATGTCTAAAAGTCTTCACTGTATGTGTAAAGTGTTTATGAATAAATTATATAAAAGGCGAATTAATCAACGCCACGATATTTTAATGTCGTCATCAAGATCATTCCTGATGAGGACATAAAAATGTCGAAACATTGATCTATCCTCATAGACAAATTACAATGCGTATCTCAACTATTATATAAAAGTCATTTTTTGTGTCTGTGAGTTTCTTCCTCATTGGTTCCAAAAACCTGAGCATATCTTTTGCAAAATTTACACAAAGCTAATTTATATGTATAGCAGTGGTTTTAGCTAAGTTTTCTACAGAAATGCGTCTTATAAGTATCGAAAATCAAAACAAATCCGATCTTAAAAATAGCTTTTCTCTCATAGATAAAAAAGAAGTTTACAAAAAAATTTTTACGTTACACTAGTCAAGGGAGATAATAAATTTTCAACAAATTTTGTCTTAATAAAAAGATTCATAATATCTAGATATATAGCTTAGTGGTAGAAGATTCGAATGATTCCCTGTTCAAACCCGTGTGTACTTCCCCATACTATTTTAATGTTTTCTTATTAATAAGTTCAATTTCCTATGAAATAAGAGGTATCATTTATAATCGTCGGAAATCATTTGTTCATTTGAATATTTTAAAATTAAACAGTATTCAGAAATGATATGTCCAGGACATTAATCGAAACGCCCAAATATCAGCTGATATTATATTTTAAACAAACATCTGCGGAATTTGATTATCGATATTATCATTATCATTACTATTTTGGGTGGGTGGGGGTCATTAGTCCATCGATAATAATCAATAGATAATTAATTATCTAATATTACATGAATTAAAATATCATGTTTAAGCTTAATATATATATATATATATATATATATATATAGGTATACATATATATGAGTGAGAGAGTGTATGTATTTCTTATACAAATAATATTGGTTACATATGTGCATCCATGTTTCAGTGGAATCCCAATTAAAGGATAACACTTCATCAGACAAATAAAAAAAATAATAATATCGAGTTTTTTTTGGTTTTTTATCAAGTATAGTGTAATCTTCGAACTGGGATTCCACTGAAACCAATATCATTTGTATAATAAACCAAGTATATGCCAGCGTTGTCCTGCATTTAGTACTCTTTAATAGCAACGCGAGTTTAATCGGATTAACGGCTAAAAAGCCAATCGATAAAACAATTATGTGCATGTATATATATATATGTGTGTGTATATGTGTGTATATATATAGTTGTATATATATGTATATATAGTGTGTGTATATATATATATGTATATATATAGTGTGTATATATATGTATATATACATAGATATATATATATGTATATATACATAGATATATATATGTATATATACACATATATATACACATATATATATACGTATATATGTATATATATACACACATATATATACATACATATACATATATACATACATATATTCACATATATATACATATATACATACATATATATACCTATATATACATGTATATATACATATATATATGCATGTATATATACATGTATATATACATATATATATATATGCATGTATATATACATGTATATATGCATATATATATACATATATATATACATATATACGTGTATATATACCTATATATACATGTATATATACATATATATACATATATACATGTATATATACATATATATATACATATATACGTGTATATATACCTATATATATACATGTATATATATACATGTATATATATACATGTATATATATACATGTATATATATATACATGTATATATATACATGTATATATATACATGTATATATATATATACATGTATATATACATATATATATGTATATATACATATATATATGTATATATATACATGTATATATACATATATATATATGTATATATACATATATATACATGTATATATACATATATACATGTATATATACATATATATATGTATATATATACATGTATATATACATATATATACATGTATATATACATATATATACATGTATATATACATATATATACATGTATATATACATATATATACATGTATATATACATATATATACATGTATATATACATATATATACATGTATATATACATATATATACATGTATATATACATATATATACATGTATATATACATATATATACATGTATATATACATATATATACATGTATATATACATATATATACATGTATATATACATATATATATACATGTATATATACATATATATACATGTATATATACATATATATACATATATATATGCATATATATGCATATATATGTGCATATATACACATATATATACATACATATATATACATATATATGTGCATATATACATATATATGTATATATATGTGCATATATATGTTTATATATATATATATAAAGTTTAACAAGTTTTTTAATATAGATCCATAGAATATTGTGATAAGTGTTCCTTTGATCAAGCAAATGTTCGTAAGTAAAACAGTTTTCTAACGCGCGCACGAAATGATGGAAAACGATGAAGTAAAAAGCTCGTAAGACAAGATCATCAGAACTTATCGCGTTGCCAGCAGTGAGTTAGCAATAGACCATTGCTTTAAAAGCTGACCGCATGTTTCTTCTGTTTCTCTAAGTCAGACATTATAATAAATTGTCGATAACAAATTAAACCGCGAAAGTAATCTTTGATTTCGTATTAACATTTCTGAAAATATATCTAAAAACATTCGCGAGTAAGAACACTGTGTAACAGACTTTCTGTCGTTATTTTTTTACACTTGTATCTTTGTTGTGCATCTCTCATGTGCATCGTGGATCGCGATATTATCTCTCTCGTCATACATTTCACGATGCTAGTAACTTAAATAATTTATTGATTTTGACATAAAATATATTTTATCTGTATTGTGGATCTTCGTTTTTCATTGGCTAATAGTTCCTTGTGGTTTGATCGTCCCCAGGTACCTGTTAATATTCGATGCGGTCAGAATGTCGCAGTTTGACATGTTTATGTCTTCCGATATGCAGAGTGACATAGAGAGGCAGGTAAGAAGCCGCGCCGGCAGGATGACGACGTGAATTTGGGTCAAACGTTAATGTATGATGAGAAATCAACGTCAGAATATATGAGGAGCCATGACTTAAGATAATATCTAAATATGTTTAAAATAAACAGGATGGAAAGATACTGTGAGGGAATGCATAGTGAGAATAATTTAAAGATTGAAAAGGGGCGAATATATCTTTTTGGGAAGGAGGAGCAATTGAAGTAGGTCAGACCAGAGATAGGGGAGATAATCAGTTGATGGAATGGATTTGCTTGGCGATATTTTGATAAAACAGGATCAGGTGGGAAATGAGATTAATATCTCTGGATACTCATCTCCCTCTCTTCTCTTCCACGTTCAGCACAACTGTACTGTATATTACTCATCGTCCCATTTTTCTATCTTTTATTTTTACCTTTTCGTTTTATCTCGATAGCCTTCCTACATTTTCTTTTTCTATCTCTTTCTTTCATATTCTCTCTCCTTTTGAATCTACATATATATATGAGTAAATTGTGTCTCTGTGCGTATAAATATGTATGCACACACACACACACACACACACACACACACACACACATATATATATATATGTAGTAAGTTACAAAAATATATATGACGAATTCTCACGAGAATGAAACGCGGAATATTCTGCGTACCTGAATTGCGATATATATTAAGCCTTACGAATCCTCGCGAGAATTAAACCCGGAATATTCTATGTAGCTTAATTGCTATATATATATATATATATATATATATATATATATATATATATATATATATATATATATATTAGCTTACTACCTAGCTTTACCTATGTATTGCGCAATGTTGAACTAAATACTGAAAATTCACGCATAAAATTATATTTTCGTATATTAATTTGTGATTAAATTAATTGTATATATATAAGTTAGAAAAGCATTTCATCCAAGGCATGAAAATTGCTAAACAAAATGGTTTTACTATAGGCTTTAAAAATAAAGGTACAAGATTCAATTTGAAATTTATTTATCTTCAAAGTGCACTTTTATACATTTTACAAAGTAAGGTATAAAAATGTAATTTAAATTGAATCAAAAAATTTCCTTGAATTTATTTTATATAATATACATTCTGTTGTACTTTTTAAAAAATCATTGAAAATTATATATCTATATCATTAATTGCTAGATAAAAGATAATGTTTTTAAATTGCAACACAATGTACATGTTTAACAATTTTCATGCATTGGATGAAATGCTTTTCTAACTTGTATTTTATCTTTTTAAGATTATATTTTAAAACTCTCCTTCTCTCTATTTCAGTTTGTATTTCTCCTCACACCACAACTCATTTTTCAACCTCCTCTTTGTATTTATACAGGTCTGACTATTCTCTCTATTTCCGTTTGCATTTCTCCTCACACCACAACTCATTTTTGCAACCCGCTCATTGTATTTTTACATATCTGAATAATGAGAAAATCTGATTTTTTTTAACAAATCTTTAAAATAACTTCTTTAGATTACATTTATAAAACTTCTTTCAGAATAGAAAATCTTTAAAATTTAATAAGGAACATATTTCATATAGGTTTCATTAACAGATATTCAGTACATAACGAGAAAAATAGAGATTCAAATTTCAAAAGGAGTGTATAACTGGTTACGGTCAATAGTAGTCCTCGCCAGCGAAAGTCTTTCTTATTGCTAATCTATCATCATCATTATTATTATTTAAACATTTTGTGTCCTGCTCTTTTGCGCGAGGACTAATATTGGCAGCAAGTCATTATTAGCGCATGTCTGATTGAAAACAACTCAGTTATTTTTTTATGGTTTTGTTGGATAACTTTTTAATTCGCCGAGCGGTCTTTTTTATTTCGGCCGGCCTGTTGTATATTATGGTGGCCAGTATTTGTTTTTCGGTCGTATTCTGCTCAGTCATCCCCTTTTTTCGATTGTCTAGCTTTAATTTAAACCTACGTCACTTCCGGTTTGGCGGTAGTCGTAACAGCAAAAACGCACTTTTTTCACGTTCTTTTCCTCCTTCGCAGTACGGATTCGAGCCTGCCTTCCTACTACCACTTTTTTTTATTTTTGCGCAACACACACCTCCAAACACCAGACACCAGAACTACGCCGGATATCCATGCTAGTATATATATATATATATATATATATATATATATATATATATATATATATAGTAGTATTTCAGCCCGGCGGTAAGAAGGAGGCATGCTTGAACCCATACCGCGAAGGAGGAAAAAAACGGGAAAAAGCCTGACGTCTTTACTGTTACGACCACCGCCAAACCGGAAGTGAAGTAAGTTTAAATTAAGGTGAGACAATCGAAACGAGGGGATGACTTTTGAAAATATTGACGAAAAAAGCGACCGCTCCCTATTGAAACGTGCCCAGTTGAGAGCGAAGAAATTAATATTTTTAGTAAATGTTTCCCTGTTTGTCTTCTGAACGGTAAAGCTTCACAACGATAATGATCTTGTGAAAATCCGTCGCTTCTGTTGAAAGGTTAAGGTAGACATGCAAACATACATACATTTTTATATTGGTAGCTTAAATTTTCGACCCCAACCAAGTAAAAAGCTTGCCCGATCTCTGAATACCCTTTATGTCAAATTTCAAATGTTTAGACCAGAAAATGTCTGAGTAATTTGGTAGAGACCGCAGAGGTCAAATTTAAAAAAAATTTGACTCCTATTATGACCCCTAAACATTTATTTTTCCAGGCTCAAATCAAGTTATTAATGTTAGAAACCTGTATCTAAAATTTCAATTGTTTAGACCTAAAATAGTGGAGGAATTTGGAAGGCCAACTCGTTGAATTTTGACCCGAAATTTCTGGCCGAAAACGTATTGCAAAGATTTTCCAAAATCTCAGTACCCTGTATATGAAATTTGGAGTCTGTAGACTAAAAATGGACATATTTATTACATAGGGAAATATACACAGACACACACACACACACACACAGATACGTTCACTTTTATAGATATATAGATAAATCATATATAATATTAGGTTGGTGCAAATATACCTTTTTTGTTGCATATTAAGTTGAACGTCAAAAAACATTTCCGCACCAACTATATATATATATGTGTGTGTGTGTGTGTGTGTGTGTCTGTGTATATGTGTGTGTGTGTCTGTGTATATGTGTTGTATATATGTGTGTGTGGGTCTGTGTATATGTGTGTATATATGTGTGTGTGTCTGTGTATATGTGTGTGTGTATATATGTGTGTGTGTATGTGTAAATGTGTGTGTATATATGTGTGTGTATATATGTGTGTGTATATATGTATGTGTGTATATGTGTGTGTGGGTATATGTATGTGTATATATATATATATATGTATCTGTGTAAATGTACACACACATATATATATATGTGTATGTGTGTCTGTGTAAAGGAAAGAAAGTACGTGTTATATTTGTCTGCCTGTACCATAAGGCAACATACTAGAGAGTTTGTTTTAAATATTACTGCATTCACATTCATAATTTGTATATTGACATAATTGAAGTAGTGGCGTGGTACTAGCTTCTATTTAAAAAAAAAAGGGGGGTTAATAACAATTCTGACATGTTGCAAAGTAAAATTAATCTATTTTTAAGCGTAAGGTAAGGATATAAACGTGTATTTGAATATCTCAGTGTGTATAACACACACGTTAATATGGCTGTTGAAATAAACTCGCATTAATATGCATTTTTATCGCACACTCTTTTTCCCGGATAACGCCGAGTAAACATGCTAGTTGTAATAATCAAATGTCAACGGTCATCTCTTGCACTTCTCAGATCAAAGTCAGTGCTGAATGCTTTCAAATGGTATTTCCATGAGGTTCACATTATCACATGAAATACTTTTGCTCAATTCTAATTTCCTGTTCCGTTTACATTTTCTATGGAACGTATTACCCCATCACAAATCGCCATGATTCAGACTTATTATTCCGTATAGATTGCTTCGAAATATGCTATTATGTGCTTTCATAACTAAAGAAACAATTAACAACCACGGCGCATGCATGGCATCTTACATCTACTTAAGTGTGGACGAGTAAAATCAAGACAGCTTTCATCCTTGTTCTTTGTTAACGATCAAACGGAGCCGATTTCTCGACTCTGCATGCTCTCACTTCTGAATTATTCCTTGACTGACATTTCAGCCTTGCGTTGTCCGGGTTTTTTGGATGTGCATGTTGAGCAAAAAAACAAAAATGTGATAGTAAGAAGGCAGGCTCGAATCCGTGCCGCGAAGGAGGAAAAGAACGGGAAAAACCCTGATGTCTTTGCTGTTACAACCAGCAGTAAACCGGAAGTGACGTATGTTTAAATTAAGCTATACAATAAAAAAGAGAGGATGACTTTCGAAAATATCGGCGAAAAAAGCGGCCGCCCCCTACCCACTGTAGAAAAGCTGCGTTACAGAGAAATACTACATCCTCCGAGCCATTCATGACCCAAAAATAAAATGTTTAAATGTGAGGAGTGAAGCTTTGAAAAATTGCATACATAGAAGGAAGGGGCTCCTAATAAATTGGATCAATGAAAAGAATAACACTTAGATGTTGTTTATATATGTAATATATATATATATATATATATATATATATATATATATATATATATATATGTAATAAGGAAAAAAGTGTATATACAAAAATGATTAGTCGGTAAACTTGGATTTTAATCGCAATTATATTATAGATTTTAAATTAATGTATTTTATATAAAAAAAAATTTAATTATATTTTATAAATGTAATTTATAATCTATTTCGAATTTAAAACTATAGAAAAGTATAATAATGTTAATTAACTAGGGAAATCACTTAGGATAGATAAATACTCACTTCCCCAAACCTTGAAAGATTTGGTTTTTAAAGAATAATTTTTAAACGTATTTCGAAATTTTTAAACGGTATTCGATATAATTAAAAATATTTTTTTTTAACTTTAAACGTATTTTTGGAAATTTTTAAACGTAATTCGATATAATTAAACGAATTTTTAAGTTTTCAACCGATACCAATACAGATTTTTAAAGTTTTTTATACATAAGAAAAGAGATTTTAAAATTAATTTGGGTTCAAATTAAAATCGATTTATATAAGGAAATTTTTTTTCGAAATAAGATCTTAAATTTAAATAATTCAAAGTTTAAAATTAGGTATTACATCATCCGATAAAAAAGGGGGGATTTAACAAAACGAGATTTAAACGTGAATTCGCGAGGTATATATACTTCACACTTCCGGTTATAAGATAGACGAATATTGGCTGAAGAGAGCTTGAAAAGGATACCTTAAACGGGCCTTATTATCGGGCTTGAAACCGACGGTTCCAATGATCTGTCTCAACTAACAACTTTCTGTACACAAAATATAAATACGCTCTTACAATGTGGATTTTGCTTTTAATTGAGCACTCTGCTGGAATTCTTTTTCCAAAAAAAAACTAATATATATATATATATATATATATATATATTTATATATATAAATATATATAAATATAGGGGTAGGCTATAGAAACAAAATTTTTCAAATAAATGCCAATAGTGGCTTATTACCTTCATTTATATGTAAATAGATTGGAACAAGGGAGTTTTTTCAAAACGGGTCATAATTGGAGGGTCGCTGGCCCCAAACGTGATTTGACCGCGTCAACGCGTGAAAATGGCCCAAATTTCGCCGCCGAACACACTTAATCACTTATTGAAAGCCACAGGATGCATTTTTTGACTATAAATGCATTTGTATCATTAAATCTAACATTCCCATTGGCTATCCCACAAGTATAGGGCTTTTTAGGGTATCTCAGAGTCCAAAATGGGTCAAAATTACCCCAAAATTAGCCAAAAATGGTCGGAAATCACGGATTTTCCAAAATGCACCTCCCAAGCCACACAGGGTGCAATTTTTGACCATAAATGGCTCTATATCATTAAATCTAACATTTCCACTAGCTATCCCACCTATATAGGGATTTTCAAGGTATCTTAAGGGTCCAAAATGGGTCAAATTTACCCAAAAATTAGCCAAAAATGAACGAAAATCACGGATAATCCCCAAAATGCAGGTATTATATCTCATCGGGCTCCTATAAAGACTCCTGTATGGCTTTTTACAGTTGGAAGACTGAAATAACCACCCTGTTATCTTATCCATTTGTATTTAGGGTATTTAGAGATCTTTGGGGATGTAAAAAGGGTCAAAACAATCCAAAAATGACAAAATTATGCTTTACGGTGCATAACATATGAATCATTAGTTCATTCATCAATGATACTTTTTAGAAACATCGTAACTTTACTACATCAACTTTTCAGAAAGTAATTAATTGTAAATTGAAAATTGAATGTCAATAAAATGCTGTCCAAGAAGAGACTGAATTCATATTGTTCTCATAGTTACCCCAAAATTGATGAAAATGGCCCTCGATTCGCTATTTCTCGATTTGTAACCAATATATTGAATAACTTTATAAAAGTTATGAGTAATTAGCAAAGGAATTATTTTGTTATTTCAAGACACAGCTTCACTTCACATTACTTTAAAATCATTCAACAGTAAAATATCAATATAATGCATTAAAGAGCTCGTCAATCACATCATTATTCTCTAGCACAAATACTGGTTTTCGTCTTGTTTGAGGTATCATGCTCTGGTAATTGGTCACTTATATCCTCCACTTCAAATTGATCATCGTCCAAATTCAAACTATTGTGCAGTTCTTGCTCTGTCATAAACCGTTCAATTTCCATATCGACGTGGAAAGTGTCAATGAGCCATTTGCGAGAGATAGACTTTTGATCGACAAAGAATCTTCGTTCATGTACATCAAATTCATCAGGATTCACATCTTTTGAAAGTATATTGGGAAGGACATGGTGCTCTCGTTTCCATTTAATCATATTCACACGTCTGGAACCCTTTAATTTTTAGCGATCGATCAAGTTTGTTTTATCCCAGGTATTGTAACATAACGAACATCACTTCCAAAGGCTTTCTGCCACAATTGTAATAATCGCAAGGAGAACTGGTGAATATGATTTTTCTGTGTCGTGGTACCATATTTGGCAGCATGATGTTGCACAGCTTGAACACATTCAGCCTCAGTTGGAAGAGAATCAAGCAGAAGATAAGTCCAATCGTCGTAATTATAATCTTCGTCAATCTGCCCTGCTATACCAGCCATGTTCATTGCATTTTACTAACTGAAAAAAAAAGCAAAGTCCAGTTAAATTCACAATTAAGGCAATGCAATGTTATCGTGTTTATTTAAAGATGCCATTGCATTGTTACAGAAAGAAAACATTTCCTTATTTGGTAATTTTCCATCTATAACCCAAATTAAGCCCCTTTTTGACAATCTATGTTGATTCTTAAGGACTTTTTGACTCTCTTTGGCTTAATCGGCCATATTTAGCCCCTTTTAAAGGTCATTATACCCCTCATTAACAGTGCAAAAGTTAGGACAGTGCCTGCTTCAAGCATTTCCCAACAGTTTCTGCCATGTAGAGGTGTCTTTGGGCCCATGAGAGGTGCATTTTGTGAAAATCCGTGATTTCCGACCATTTTTGGCTAATTTTGGGGTAATTTTGACCCATTTTGGACTCTGAGATACCCTAAAAAAGCCCTATACTTGTGGGATAGCCAATGGGAATGTTAGATTTAATGATACAAATGCATTTATAGTCAAAAAATTGCACCCTGTGGCTTTCAATAACTGATTAAGTGTGTTCGGGGGCGAAATTTGGGCCATTTTCACGCGTCGACGCGGTCAAATCACGTTTGGGGCTAGCGACCCTCCAATTTTGACCCGTTTTGAACAAAATCACTTGTTACCATCTATTTACATATAAATGAAGGTAATAAGCCACTATTGGCATTTATTTGAAAAATTTTGTTTCTATAGCCTACCCCTAATATAAAGCTGATATTTTTATTGATCTAACATTGGTAACAACAGCCTACATTTTTACTATTTTAAAATTATTAAACCTAACTTTTTAATATACTTAGTCATGGATATGCATGCGACGTTCTTTTAAGTTTTACTAATTTGCATATTTCTTTTTAAAAGAGCATTCATTAATCATTCATTTTATTTTCGCTTATTAGGTGATTGGTTTTATTAAACTATCGCTATCTAAGAACATTCCATTCTCAATCAACTACAACAATGAGAATAAATGTACAGTGTTTTGATGCAAGCAGTGTATTCGATATCTGAATTCTGCTAATTTTGTATTAAAAGTGATAGTCGTACAACTGGGAGAATCTCGGTGTCTCTGTAAATTATTTTAAAAAAACGATGGGCAGATAAATCATGAGCAATAAAAAGTTATTCTACCAGAATCCTAATAGATGTTTTTTTTTTTTTACTTAGAGAAAATCAAATGAAGAAAGTAGTGAAGCAATAAAGATTACGGAAGGCAGAAAATGGTGAAGAAAAACTGACATTGAAGATAAATCTAAACGAAAAAAGATTGAGTTATAATGAGGAGGCCAAATCGCATCATAAATAAATTTTACTTGAAAATTAAAATGTGTCCTTATCTGTTCCCATAATTATTCGATTTCAATCAGTCAGACATTGGTCATTACAACATATTTATGGCTAATATTCAACCTCTGTTCCGAACCCTCTTGCTACCTTTAGTTGGCTATCTTTTCATCTTCTTTTCTCCTCGATATCGTTCCTTCAATCTTTCTACCTATCCTTGTCATCATACTATCTCTCCCTTTTATTATCTGTTTTTTTTATCGTTGGTTCACCCCATTTTAACTCTAGCTTACGCTCACTGCCATTCTTTCGTTTCCACAAACTAGAGTTCGAACACTTTGCGTACTTTGCTTTATTTACATTATTGTCAGTCGTGTCGGTCCGTTCTCTAACTTTTATCGTATCAAACATACTTTCCATGTCACGCATTATGCCGTGCTCTCACACGTTTCGCGTCACGCACTTAGCCGCGCTTATATTCGTTCTGTGTAACGCATCCCCTCGTGTCCTCTCTCGTTTTTGCACCGCTTGTTCTCTCGTTCCGTCTCTTTTTTTTTTGTTACTCGATTTTCTCTCCTTTTCTGTCTCTTTCTCCCTCTTGTGCTCTCTCGGTTTATTCCTGCGCTCACTCTTTCTATGTAATTCGATCTTTAGTGCTCTAACCCGTTCAGTGTTACTCGCTCTCATAGTTTGTCCCACTATCTTGCTCTCATCCGTTTCATGTTTCTCATTATAGTTAGCCCCCATTCCATGTCATTTACTCTATCGTGCTTTTACTCATTCCGTATCGCAGGCATAATCTCTCGCTGTTGCACGTTTCGGGGTTTTTTTTTTACTCCCTCCCCCACCGTTTGTCCTATGTAACGCGTACACTATCTTGTTTCATGTCACTCACTCTAATTTCCAATGCTATTACGCATCTTTAAACCTACTCTCTCTGTGATCCACATTTAGCCAACATTCTCGTTTTAATAGTTCCATAATATCAATTTTATTTTTAATGCTGTGGATTTTCGTCTTGAAAATATCAATTTACCATGCCTGTGACTTTTGATATCGAATGATATCAGTCGAATTTGTATATTTGTCTTCATAGCTTAGTATTAGGTTGGTGCAAAAAATAATGTCGTTTTCGTCATATATATATATATATATATATATATATATATATATATATATATATATATATATATATATATATTAGTGATGGGACGATGCCAAAATTTTTCCCGATTCCGATTCCGATTCCGTTCAAAATTTCCGATTCCGATCCGATTCCCGATTCCGATTCCGATTCTTGTAAAATTTATACATATTTAATTAGATATTTTTTTTGTTTGTTTTTTCGTAAATTTTCAAATTATTACATAAACCCCTGGTTAATGTCCGCGTATATTTTATCTCAAATGTTTGCCTTGTAATTGATTAAAAATTGTAACACAACAAAACATTTATTTTGATTTTAAAACAAAGCTATATTGTACCAGTTCGTATTTACTGTATAACATGCTACTTACATGAATAGTGGAAAATATTCGAAGATTGGTAGGCAAAATAAGAAAACGATGTAAGAACAATATATTTAACAACGCCACTTAGCAAAGCCACATCTCATTGTTACGAACGAATTTCTAAATAATAATATTACTATTATGAAAACCATTTTTAACGTGAGATTGCGTGCGCTTTCTGTGCTTTCTCTCGCAGCTAAATCCCTATTCCAAAATGAAATATTACTTTTATAGATTACGTGTTAGAACATTTTTTTAATTGGCGGAAAGAAAAGCGATCATTTAGAATTTAGAGTGTAAGATCAGTTTCGAATATAAATTTAACGTAAAATGATCATAATTTCTGGCCATCCTAATTCTTTATGGATATTAACTAAAAAGTTCGGTTTGCAACGTTGTAAAACCATGTGTAATCGCTTAAAAGTAGACACCCTATCCCCAATAAGCGCACATAATTAAAAATTGGTAACACACTACAGCTCATGTTACGTTATATTTATTTGTGAAACTGACCGTCTATTTTAAATTCCTAATCGTTTTATATATATATATATATATATATATATATATATATATATATATATATATATATTTTATAATCATGAGTGTTTAGACAAATATGAAAAAAAGAGCCTAAAAAAGGGGTGGTTTTTAGCCCTAAAAGTTCCCGGGGGGGGGGAAAACCAGAGTTTTGCCAGGGTCAGCGATACTGAATTTACATTTGCACCAATTGCCTTCACATTTTGGACAAGTTTCAGTAAAATCTAATGGACGGGAAAAAAGTTATGGGGCCAAAAGTGTCATTTTTGCCATTTTGGGCATTTTTGACCCCTTTTCAGCCCCTGGGGGAGCAACGAGAGTTTTCTTAAAAAAAATCTCGATGTTGTGCACATCTACGCATTGGAGTACAACTTGTGGCAAAATTTCAGAAAAAAGTAATGGACGGTTATCCGGGAATCATCCGGACGAACGGACGAACGAACGGACGCCACTGAAAACTACAGTCCCTCTCCGATAAATCGGGGGGACCAACAAGGAATGGGCAAAATTGTGAAAAGGCTTGGCCTTTGATTTAATTTGAAATATGCTTCCAGTGTGATTTTCTTTGATTCTGCCGGTATTGTTTATGTTTATACTTAAGGATTGCTACGACGGCGCCAATGCCGTCTGAAGCCGAGGCCTCCGTGATATATATATATATATATATATATATATATATATATATATATATATATATATATATATATATATATATATATATATATATATAGCCCGCCAATCTCACTCAAAAGTTGAGTTGAAAGTATTATGGGGTAATTAACACCTTCGATGCCGTTGGTTTCGACAACAATACTTTTTCACACCCACTTGCCAAATTTCTCAAGGAGTTTAATATGAAAAGATTTCAAACGAATAGAGTTTTATTTTATTTTCCTGAAGCCACATTGTCTGACACCGTCGCATTTTTCTCGGTTTTCGGAAAAGTTAAAAATATACATGAATATCTCACAATGAATTTATCAAAGTCTGGATAAAGAGAAAACATTTATCAAAGTCTATTGATAAAGAGAAAACATTTAGAAAATTTTCAGATTGAAAAAGAAATTATATTTACATTTAAAAGTCCCCCCTCGTTGAAATTCTACTTTTGGACGATATTTGTAAACCCACTAAAAACCAAATTATTTTTAGATCTAGGATGAAGCTCTAAACTGTCTTCACGTATTAAAAAAGGGTGCTTGTGCAGTTTACACTATGTTAAAAAACGAAAAATAAAATATATATATATATTCTACGTACTCGTTATGGAATGAAGTTCTCATAAAAAAAATCACGTAATTTCATCAAATAGTTTTTATTTTATGCCGTATAAACGATTTGGGAAATTCGGAATCTTCCTAAAAAAACTGCGATAATTAGTCAAGGGAGCGTAAAACAAAAACTATTTAATGAAATTATGTGATTTTGTTATGAGAACTTCATTCTATAACGAGTACGTAGATCTATAGAGTTTAGTTTTACTAATAGTTTAAAAGAAATAAATATTTATAATCGGTACAAGCAATTGAAAATTAACTTTTGAAAAATATTCAAAGAATCGATTTTGGAATCGGAAATTATACACACATTTTTCCGATTCCGATGCCGATTCCGATTCCCCGAAAATTACCGATTTAACCGATTCCCGATTCCGATTCCGATTCCGATTCATCGGCACAACACTAATATATATATATATATATACACACACACACGTCAAAACGCATTTTTCACGAACCTAATAAATCCATATCGTCCTGTCCATTGAGCTTGTATAAAGATTTTATATAGCTGTTTTCTATTTTTTGTTCGCATTTTCTGATGTTACCTACCATTCTCTTGTTAATCCGAAGCACTGTCTGTCTGTCTGTGTGTTCATACTTCAACAAATATTGTGATCAGTAATTACATGTCTTTATTTAATTGGTACGTTTATATTTCTGTATAATTCGTATGTCTGTCTGGCAGACTTTTTTTATTGCTCTCTGGTATTTTATATGCATATCTCTCAGATTGTCTTGCTATCAGTACTCTTGATTGATTGTATACTCTACTGATTATGTGGTGTGCTGTCGATATACATTGCGTTCTATAAGCCTTGCTTTCTCCTTTTACTTTAAGAAATTCTTATAATATTGTTTAAACTGGGTATCGTGGCATCCTGGCAATTGCTTCGTCTCTACAGACGTTAGCCATGCCAATGCTCCCCACCAACCTCATCATATTTTTTTTTTTTTTTGTTAATTGACACACCACGTCCATGGGCTCGAAGATGACTTTTCAAGTCAATATTTGACTTGGACAGTCTGTCACATATATGGTAGACAAAGTTGTGTGTTGAAACTTGTTTCACTTCTACCTCCGTGTTTTTTGCTCCCTCTACTCATGGTATGTGTTTTTGTGGTTAATGTAAGCCGCTTTTGAGAGGAGCATGCGATTAAAAGCCTCACATTTCCAACTTTTTAATTCAATTGGCAAAACCGACACATTGCTTTTCCGAAAGTTTTTCTTGAGTCCAGCATGATGGATTCTTTCTCTCACAAGAATTTCGGGTCCCCCACTGACTAGCCTCCTCCATTCGGGCAGCCATTTTGCCAGGGTCTCCCAATTCTGAACATGAATCTTGAGAGCTTTTAGATCGTCTTTTATGCAATTCTTGCACAACATGCACCCGCTATATCAGATATTTTAACCGGGAGATCTTCTTAAAGATTCTGACTATCCGTATAAATGTAATTGTTGGAATAACTCTTGCACTTGATTCCCCGGGTATATTTGGTAGGTAGCTTTTAAATTCTTTTTCATCAGGCTAGTTTCCTCTATAATTAAAAAAATGATAGAGATTTTCCTTAAATTCTAGATTCTTTTCCTGTCATATATAAGACCTTCGTATTTCGTTATCTTTTTTTAGATCTGTTCCGCTCAGCATCATTGTGAACAATAACGTGTATCATTATACTAAAATTGCTTCTTTCTCTTTCTTATGCCATATTTTATGGCTCCGTTTTCTGTGTATTAAACTTTTTAAAACAGAAATATTTATACTCTTCATTGGGCCACGTCGTATAGAACCGTCCACAAGCAGATCCTTATAGTTTGATGTCAGGTTGCTCTCACCCTCTTCTCTGTTTTGCAAAACCAACACTTGCTGTTATATCTTAGTTCACTTATTTTTTTAAAAGAATTATCTTCAAACCTTGATCTCGGGCAGGTATTATAATCCTCCTTTGATTATAATGTAGCAATCCTCTTTTTAGCCAGTCTATAGAGCCATCGTTATCTATATAGTCCTTAATAAATTCATCCAGAAAATACTTGATACGCTGTTGGTTGGTCCATTGTTTCGAAAGTTTGCAATGGAAGTTCTTACTGTTATCTGGCGATTATCTTTTGCTATTTCTGTAGCAGACATATTGGTTGATTCTGTCTCATTTATAAAGCAGTCTTGTTTAAAATGTTTGGTCATTTTACTGATGGTATTTTTTTTTCTGTTGGCTTTTGTTTCATAGAGTTGATGCATCATTTTGAGGTTTGGATTTTGGGGGCTCTTCAGATATTGTCCGGTGTTTGCTCTCTAAATTACTTTCCACATGTATTCATTTCTGTCTATATTCCTTTTCATATGGCTTGTTTTGATATATCTCTGCTTGTCTTACTATTTGTCATGCATTTTTATGTTACCTTTGTTTCATTAATTTCGTACTTATTGCCTATTATGCCCTCCGTGTGCATCTATTGCGTTCCGTTTTACATAATTTTCCGTCTTCCTGTCTTGCTTTTGACAGACAGTACCTGTTGTATGCATTTCTTTTACACACTTTATTAGTGTAGGGCTTTTCACCTTGTATACATATATTTTTTCATGCCTTAATTTTTCTTGGGCTTTTTTCTTGGTTTATTTATTTTTATACTTTTATTTTTATGGTTTTATGTTTAATTTTTACGCTTTTATTTTTGTATGCTTTTATCTGTGTATATTTTATTTGTGTATGCTTTTATTTGTGTATGCTTTTATTTGTGTATGCTTTTATTTGTGTATATTTTATTTGTGTATGCTTTTATTTGTGTATGCTTTTATTTGTGTATGCTTTTATTTGTGTATATTTTATTTGTGTATGCTTTTATTTGTGTATATTTTATTTGTGTATGCTTTTATTTGTGTATGCTTTTATTTGTGTATGCTTTTATCTGTGTATGCTTTTATCTGTGTATGCTTTTATTTGTGTATATTTTATTTGTGTATGCTTTTATTTGTGTATGCTTTTCTTTTATTTGTGTATGCTTTTATTTGTGTATGCTTTTATTTGTGTATGCTTTTATTTGTGTATGCTTTTATTTGTGTATATTTTATTTGTGTATGCTTTTATTTGTGTATGCTTTTATTTGTGTATGCTTTTATTTGTGTATGCTTTTATTTGTGTATATTTTATTTGTGTATGCTTTTATTTGTGTATATTTTATTTGTATATGCTTTTATTTGTGTATATTTTATTTGTGTATGCTTTTATTTGTGTATGCTTTTATTTGTGTATATTTTATTTGTGTGTGCTTTTATTTGTGTATGCTATTATTTGTGTATGCTTTTATTTGTGTATGCTTTTATTTGTGTATGCTTTTATTTGTGTATGCTTTTATTTGTGTATATTTTATTTGTGTATGCTTTTATTTGGGTATATTTTATTTGTGTATGCTTTTATTTGTGTATATTTTATTTGTGAATGCTTTTATTTGTGTATGCTTTTATTTGTGTATATTTTATTTGTGTATGCTTTTATTTGTGTATACTTTTATTTGTGTACGCTTTAATTTGTGTATGCTTTTATTTGTGTATATTTTATTTGTGTATGCTTTTATTTGTGTATGCTTTTATTTGTGTATATTTTATTTGTGTATGCTTTTATTTGTGTATGCTTTTATTTGTGTATGCTTTAATTTGTGTATGCTTTTATTTTTGTATGCTTTTATTTGTGTATATTTTATTTGTGTATGCTTTTATTTGTGTATATTTTATTTGTGTATGCTTTTATTTGTGTATATTTTATTTGTGTATGCTTTAATTTGTGTATGCTTTTATTTGTGTATATTTTATTTGCGTATGCTTTTATTTGTGTATGCTTTTATTTGTGTATATTTTATTTGTGTATGCTTTTATTTGTGTATATTTTATTTGTGTATGCTTTTAATTGTGTATATTTTATTTGTGTATGCTTTTATTTGTGTATGCTTTTATTTGTGTATACTTTTATTTGTGTATGCTTTTATTTGTGTATGCTTTTATTTGTGTATGCTTTTATTTGTGTATGCTTTTATTTGTGTATATTTTATTTGTGTATGCTTTTAATTGTGTATGCTTTTATTTGTGTATGCTTTTATTTGTGTATGCTTTTATTTGTGTATATTTTATTTGTGTATGCTTTTATTTGTGTATATTTTATTTGTGTATGCTTTTATTTGTGTATATTTTATTTGTGTATGCTTTTAATTGTGTATGCTTTTATGTGTGTATGCTTTTATTTGTGTATGCTTTTATTTGTGTATGCTTTTATTTGTGTATATTTTATTTGTGTATGCTTTTATTTGTGTATATTTTATTTGTGTATGCTTTTATGTGTGTATGCTTTTATTTGTGTATGCTTTTAATTGTGTATGCTTTTATGTGTGTATGCTTTTATTTGTGTATGCTTTTATTTTGCTATGTCTTTTATTTTGCTATGTCTTTTATTTGTGTATGCTTTTATTTTTTTATACTTTTATTTTTTATGACTTTGTTTTTATGCTTTTATTTTGGTCTCCTTATTTTTGCCTTCCTTTTTGTGTGCCTTTATTTTTGTAAGTCTTTATTTTTTGCTTTTATTTTTACATGTCGTTATCAGAGTATGCAGTTATTTCGTGTGGCTTTATAGTTGTATGCCTTTATTTTAGTCCTTTATTATTGCATGCTTCAATATTACATGCTTTCATTTTTATATGTATCTATATTTGTATATAGTCTATGCGTTTATTTTTACATGTCTTTATATTGCATGGTTTTATATGTATATGTATTTTTGTATGCCTTTATTTTGTGCCATTATTTTTATATGTTTTTATTTCCATATAATTTAACGTTTGTATGTCTTTAGTTTGTTAGGAATTTATCGTCTAGATGCAATTATTTTATGGAAGCTTTTGTCTTGGTATACCTGGGTTTGTGCGCTTTTATTTTTGTATCCCTTGCTTTCCACGTGTCTTTCGTCCTGTGTCCCTTTCTATTTGTACACCTTAAATGCTATATAATTGCTTTATGCATACGTTACTTTTGTATAGGCGTTGATCCTTGCATACATTTATGTATTACTTTCTGTATTCCTTTTCTTTTACTGTACATTTACTCTAAATCGGTTTCTTTCTGCGTCTCTTACTTTTTGCATCCCTTGCCGGCCGTATGTACAGCGTGCTCTATCGTTTACCTTTTTTATACGCATCTAAATGTCTACTCCCTTCTCTTCCTTTCTGCTATTATATCCTTGCTCCAGCCTTTTCTCTTAATACATATGCAGTTCTGTCTGTATGTCCACCATCCGTTTAAAGAGATCGATATTTTCCTTTTTTTTTCCTTTCATCGTTTATTACATTACGCTCATCTAATTAGCTTTCCTTGATTCACTGTTCTACGCATGAAACGGTTTTATTTGCCGCCTTCTATAGTTTCATCTTTTCAACTGTACTCTTTTCATTAATCTGATTATCCCCCCACACCTCCTCCCCCTCCTCTAGAATCCCATCTCTTATCACTTTTATTTTTCTTGTTCTGCCTACTCCATTCGACCCTCTTCAGTTCGACTCATTTTCCATCCGTTACTTCAATAACATCGCCACCTAACGTTGCCTATGTTATCTTTTACACAATCTTATTTCCTCTGATTTTTTTTACCATTTTTCTCATCGAATTCTGACACATTATGCTTAAACTTGTATTAAAGATCAACTTAATTTTTATTTCTCTAAATTTCTACGCTGTTCCGCTTCTAGATTTACTTAGTGCTATCTCTCGACCCTCTTATTATCTATCCTCTTTATTTCTTGTTTCCT
This sequence comes from Euprymna scolopes, assembly GCF_053919585.1. NCBI lineage: Eukaryota > Metazoa > Mollusca > Cephalopoda > Sepiida > Sepiolidae > Euprymna > Euprymna scolopes. The sequence goes on from NC_136491.1 coordinate 89,930,830, forward strand.
AACCCCCTCTCCTTCTTTACTCTACTTGTCTGCTCCCCCTAATTCTTTATTCTCCTCTCTTTCACTCTTTTTTACCTATCCTTCTTTTTTTCTCAGTTTTTCGTAGCTTCCTTTACTCGGTCCCTCTTTCTCGATTTCTCTTATTGTGCCTCTTTCTCCTGACCTTATTCTCTCTGTATTTTTCGGTCTTCTTCATTCTCTGTCGGTCTTCCTCGATTCCTCTACACCGCTTTCTTTTGCTCTCCAGGTTCTTCCCGCCTTTCCTTTACTTTAATTCTGTGTCTTTCTCGCCTTCTTTCACTCTTAATCGTTTTTCCTGCTATATATCACCCTCACTCTCTTTTATCACCGTCGCTCATTCTTCATAACTTCCATCATTCTCTGTCTCTTTATTGTCTACTTTTACTCTCTCTCTCCCCACCTTCTCTCTCTCTCTCTCGCTCTCTCTCTCTCTCTCTCTATATATATATATATATATATATGATCTATTCCATTTAATCAAATAAACTAATATACACAGATATAATTTATGCGTAAATTTTCAGTATTTACTTCAACAGTGCTCGATACATATGTAGAGCTCGATAGTAAATTTTGAAAATATATATGGCAATAAAGCTACGCAGAATATTCCGTGTTTAATTCTTGTAAGAATTCGTCAAAAGGAAAGAGAGAGAGAGTTAGGGAATATATATATATATATATATAGTAAGTTATGCAAACATATATATGGCAATTAAGCTAATAACAACAAAGTAATATTCTGTGTAGCTAAATTGCCATATATATTTCCATAACTTATCATTTATTTCCTTACTCGCTGTCTCCGTCTCTCTCTCTCTCTCTCTCTCTCTCTCTCTCTCTCATATTGTCCTGTATCCATGCACTCTTTCTCTGACCTTCCATTTTTTATCACCCTTTTCTCACTTTCCTTTGCTCTCATTTTATTGCCTTCCCTTACATCTCTCTTACCTTTCCTGCGTTTGCGTATTTTATTTTTTCCTTCTCTGGCTTTTTCTCTTGCGTTTCCTAACTGCCACTTTTTTTCTAGTTTCCTCGCACTCTCTCCCGCCACTATTCCCTCTCTTATTAAGTCCTATGTCTATGTTTCCTCTCAACCCCTTTACATTCTCTCCCTCTCTCTCTCTCTCGTCCCCTCTTCCTCACCGCCTCTTACCCTCATTTCTCCTCCACCCCACTCTTCATTATCTGCCAGCATGTGCACATCTTTCAAAATCTCCGCCTTGCCTTTCATATATTCACAAATGTCTCGTATGCGCTTCCTTTCTTTGACTACATTCGTCACAGTCCTTGTCTTTCAGATAAGATTCCGTCTTCGGCAATTCTTTCATGTTGACGTCATTTGCCGCGTACCATTGATGCTATGCTCTTAAATAACGTTTTCTAGCAGCCACTTTCAAGCGTCCATTTGATCTTATTTATTTCTTTGAAATAATTTTAGTTTATTAGACATAGGCACATGAAATTTGGTAAAAATTATAACCTCTTCATGAAGATTATATAAGGAGCGTATTGGTTGTTTTATTATAAAGTATTCCATGAAAGTGCATAGTTTTATGTCAGATTAAAACAATAAGGGAGTGTCTGTTTTGTCTGCTATTTTTATCGAGTAGTTTGGTCTTATCGATTAGTTACGCCTTCGTGTTTTGTTTTTGCTTGCATCATCTATTATTTTACTTGTAATTGGCATTTATCGAAAACAAGGCAGTAGCCACGTACATCTAAATGGAGAGAAAAATACGTAAATGTTACAGGACTATTCTTAGTGGGGAGTTGGCAGTGAGATGTTTCTTTATAGTACATTTTAACTTTTAATGTTTTTACAGTAATAAAAAAGGAGAACAGTGACTATAGCCACGTCTTCTCTTTCTTGTAGTAGTACCATGTGCACGTAGTTGTTTCTTGTTCGCTTTCATTCTGTCAGCTGTTGTAATCGTCCTTTGCAGAAAACTTTGAATTAAATAAGTTCATAGTGTACTAGCAGGGATACCTGAACTTGCCCAGGATTGAATAATGACCATCGAATGTTTTACATTCCCATATATTTATTGTCATCGAAATCGGTTAAATCGCTCATTTTGTTTTAAAAATCAAATTAAATGATTGGCTGCTCTAGTTGGGGACCCATCACGGTGCACCGGGAAGCAGCTTCATAGTCCTCCCCCGCAGTGACTTAGTCTACAATATATTGTAGTTTACATTGCACTATCACGAACCAAAGGTTGGCTTTAGAAAATTACTTTTATAGGCAGTGGATTGAATTAAAGTTTAAAATTTAAAAACCCAAATATCATAAGTCGACTGTGATTTAAACAGAAATATTTATTTCGAATGCCGCTCTGTATAAACAAGGAACATACTGTTGATTTTATATGTTGGGTCTATCGGCTTGTGTGTGAAGAAAACTTCTCAAATGCACTTGTGATATTAAGCTGTTTAAGGTCAAAATCATCGGATTATTTCGATTATCGATAATTATCGAAGACATTCTGAAACCAAACCTATCAAAGAACACTGCTAGGCACATAAAGTACCATCGTGTGAAATAAAAAAAAAATCAGTCCAATATCTTTTGAGAGCATAGGGAATAAAATCACATTTACAACACACACCCAGTTTCTTTTCTATAACAGTAGAGATTTTCATTATTCCGAATTAACATTGCACGTGCATCATCAATTTTCTGTATAAGACTTTCCTTCGCCTATTACTTTAATGAACAGGCAAGTTGTCAGAAATTTTACAATTACACCATGCCTCCCATTGTATTTTTTTAAAACAACCCGATTGATCGATTTTATTCTCTGCGAAGCGTTGCACATTCGCGTGCTTTTTGTATTTCGTGTGTTTGCTTCTCAGTTTCAGCGAAGAAACTGAACTGAGCGGAATCCGTTTCAAACACATCAAGCAGCCGAATCGTACAAGAAGGACGTTGAAATTCATCCCCCGCAAGGAGGCATAGAGCCTCCAACTTTCATTTATTTGAGACAGTTTATCTTATAGTAATGTGCCTAATTATTAAGGCAGAAGTCCGCTAGAGACTTGGAACAATTTATTTCATGTCTACAATAGGCTCATCTTCATTAAGTCCGTTAAGCGACTTTCATTGGTAAGAATTACCGTACTAACACTTTTCTGGACTTCTGCACTATGCTTTCAGTGCAAATATTGGATTTTTTTTACATCAGAAATCTTATCTATCCATTATACGGCTGAAAACTACTATCTTCGAAGACAGAATGAACCTGCTTCTAGTTTATGTTGAATAATAAAATATTATTACCTTAAGAGTTTGTTAACAGCTTTGTTTACAGAGGCAACATAGGAGCATTCCTTTTTTTGCAACCGAATATCAATAAAATGTGTATTGAATTTTAAAGTAAGGCTTTGTTGTGAAGGTTTTATTTTGCCACTGTCCAAGAAGCAAAAAATGGTAAGAAAGATTTCTTACAAAGTTCGCCCTAAAAAATGTACGCTTTGTTCTTTAGAAACAATAATACATCAGACCACTCCTGCCTTACCTCAACTTACTTCATTTATTACGTTAATATTGCAGTACACGTTCACTGTTTTCTAACCAATCTCGTTCGCAGAATAATATACATAAAATAAGTTGTTTCATAGAATAGAGTTTTACCTAGAGGAAACTTACAAACGCAAACTCTATAATGAATTACCTTTCGCGATTTGTCGATAACTACTGATTTATTTAATCTAATCAGCGATTACTGTTTTGACTACCAATGTGTACGAAAGATACGGAAGACGTAGATCTTTCAGATTCAATTTATTTCACTTCGATCTGCACCACTGGGTTCAAATATTCTGTAAATAAATGAAGTTTATTGTGGTTATATTACTAATATTTTTTTTTACATAGGCATCATCACTTATCAAGGCCCAGAGGCAACTCGAGGATAAGGGTTAAGAGTGCACAGTAGTCAATAGAAATTAGGTAATTTTTTTAACTAAGTGGAACAGCTCATACAGAACTTGTTTACGTTGGACTTGAAGACAACCAGATTGTAGTCATCTGGAAAGTAGGGGAGCGGAAGACAGTTCCACAGGCGTGCAGTTCTAAGAAAGGCGATGTTTTCATGGAATCTACGTTTAGGTTTAGTTGGGAAAATTTTTGAGAGTGGTTTCAGCTAGACTGGTGTTTATTGTGAAAGATTGGCGAGGGGGAACCATAGATTGGAGCTAAGACAAGCACCTGCCATGGTATTAACGATAAAACAAAGACAGGCTCGCAACATCTCTCCTCTGGGAGATAGGTTGCAGGGTAGAGAAAAGGGCATCACCCACTAGGCCACGAAGCCTCTTTTGTACTCTATCAAGGCAGAATAGGATGTTTTTAGCAGCTCCTGTCCAGATGTGGTAGAAGTACTCCATCCTTGGAAGTACTTTGCTTTTATATAGATAGAGAATTGCATCAGTAGTGAGATATCTTCTGGAGTGGTAGAAGGATCCTACTATTTTTCCAGCGACCTTGGCAACTAACTTGATGTACGTGTTTCATTTCAGGTCAGGAGTAAAGGTAAAGCTCAGAAGCTTATAAAAAATATACCTTCCCCTAGACGAGAGCCATCCATTTCAATTGATGCCAGATGGGGATCAGAGCGTTGATGATGTAAATATAGGAGCTTTGTTTTAGATGCATTAAAAGTAACCAGTCACCTCCTTCCCCACTGTACCACTCAAGATCAGAGAGAATCAGAGAGAACTTTGTCATTTACGACCTTTTATGTGTTGCCATAGATGGTCGTGTCATAAGTATAAATGCCAACGAATGATATGTGTTTTGGGAGATCTTATAAGCCTGATGAATCCTAGCGTGAATGAAACGCGGAATAATCTGTGTAGCTTAATCGACATATATATTTTATAACTTATATATAATATATATAATATATATAATATATGTATAATATGTATAATATATATATATATATTATAAAATATATATAAAATATATAATATATATATAATATATATATATATATATATATATATATATATATATATATATATATATATTACACCGGGACTAGATAAACGATGAATTTGTTTGTAGAAACAATTTGTAAGATTAACAGGTTTCGTCAAAGTTTCTTTTTTGTTTTTTTCCATTTTCAACGTTTCTTTTTTTTGTTTTTTCATTTCTTATAAGCTTTGTTTTTCCATTTTCATTATTTTTAAACGATTATTAATATTTATTAGTTGTTGCTTTATAAAAAAAAATGCGGTCATTGTAATAATTGGAGTGATGGCTCGTCTGGCTCAGTGAATCACTGCTGCAACTGCATTTTTTTTATCGAATCAGATTTGAATTTATAGCAAGATTTAATATTTTTTTCACGAGAATAACAAAGAAACAGATTTCTTTAATTAAACTAAATTGTGTACCTCTTAGCTCCGTTTGTTATATGTACTTATTCATAAACATTTATGGAAAGAATGTTCAACAAATTTACAAAAGTACTTACACATAAATGAGAAACGTTCCCAAAGTAATTCCACCTATTTTTTATTGCGCCCGATTTGATTAGAGCAAGTTCAAAATTATCTTGTAATGATTCCTTTTGTAGGTGTTGACGGTGTGGACTTTAAGGAATCAATTCCCAGTCCTGGATGTGCGTCATAAGCAGATGTGCGTCATTAATTCATGGTAAATTTGCATTAACGATGGTGGTGCTTTTGTAAAAAAAAATAAAAAAAGCAAAAAAATTCTCGGGCACAAGACATCACCCATTGTAATGGTGTCACACCCGTCTTCGCAGTTCTTCAACATTTTGAGTTTAAATAAAAATAGGAGGTTTTACTTTTCGGACGACTCTAGTATGACAATGCGTGTTCCGGACGCCCATGCACAGCTATCGTCCATCGCTGGCGAATGTGCATTGGGTATGGTGATGACTATGTGGACAAAAAAAACTCTGAGGTACAAGAGTTCGCTCGTTTTAATGCTGCAACTCCCGTCTTTGGAGCTATTTTACTTTATGTAAAAAGAAACAGGATGCTTTATTTTTTAAGTAATTTCGTATAATTTGGATTCATTGGACTGCTGTTCTCATCGTGAGTTTGCTTTTCACAACGTTTCAGTTGATGTAACCTCCGACCTTCTTCGGGTCTATCTTGTCAAACTCGGAAATGTTTCAGTCAAACTCGGGAATTCGAACGGAATTTTGAGCAGAATCCTTTTTGCTTCACACGGGTGGTGTCACGGGTCATTGCACTCGTTAGAGTATTTGAAAAAATCAATTTTAAGAAGTGATGTTCTCCTAAAAGTTGAAGGTTCAATTTTAGTGTAGACGACCGAAAAATAAAACTGCGAATTACATAGGTTCTTTATGCAGCCATGGCTGACGGAACAAGAGCATCGTACCTCCATGAAGTAAATAAAGGGTTCCGCTCGAAAGTTCGTCCAAATTCCCGAGTTTGGCAGTTCAGCAAGATACACCTGAAGAAGGTCGGAGGTTGCATTGACCGAAACGTTGTGAAAATCACACTGAAGATAAGAACAGTAGTCTGATGAATCCAAATAACACGAATAACCAATCCTCATCTCCAAAATTCAGAAAAGTTACTTTCGTATAATCACATACATTGTCTTTCATGTCGGGTAGTGTTTGATGTCTAAGTTGCCACTCCCTCATTAAAAATGCATTCGAATTTTTGATCACTATTCGAAATCCATTACATACACCTCTTACCACATGGGAGTATTGTTAAACTGTGAAAAACCTACATGTATATGTTTAAAATATCTTGGTTTTATTAATAGGCATACTTATTAGAAGAAACGAATTTAATAACCTAATAGCATGGGTTTTTAGACAGCATTCTGTGTGGACGCCAGTATTCACCACCGACTTCTGAATCTGCGTAGGAACTTAATCAACTTATTACGCATGGAATTCTCCTATAAAATTTGAAAACTGACAACTGACCTTTTAAAAGTCAGTTCCCCTTTCTTGTCCTTTAATCCTCATAGTACCTGAGTAATGTTTCTGAAAAAAAAAGGAAAAGAACTGCTGTTTAGTGTTAATGAGTCGGCTATTGCTAGTTATATTTGAAGATTTTCAATATCCTCATATTATTCAACTTTATTAGATTGTCAATCCCATCAATTGTTTTTATTTCGTGCGTTTTGTTTTGATAATTGATAATTTATTAGTAAGAAGGAGATCTTAAACCGCCGGAATATGCCGAGTGCTGGTCAAGTAAATCAGCTAATTAAAATACGATCACACGCGCGTTTAACCCACAACAAGCAAAGTAAACAATTATTAATACAAAGCTTAGATAAATTATTACTAACGCCTGAGAATGTTAAAAACGTTTGTTTTTATTTTTAATTTTCCCCTTAAAATGCTATTGAACAAGTGTTTCTGTGTATTCATAGAAAAAATATTTACTAATGAAACTTAGAATAGGTTGTTGTTTTTTTTATATTTTATTGTTCTTTTTTGTAATTAGTATCCCATAAATATTATTTTCTGATTTTGAGCTTGTTTTTGTTTGGTCGGCACTCGCCATATTCCAGCGGTTTACGTCAGCTTCCCGGTCGGGTCTAAACGCACATTTACGAAAGTTTAGTTTGAATGGTGCAAATACGCCTCCTATTTTATCAAAATATGTAAATTATGTGTTAGTAGATGGTTCGCTTCTGTGCGTTGATTTACATACGTACTCTCGATGTTTTTAAACGACTAACTATATTTGATTCTGACCAAATCCCCTTTAAATTCTAAATTCGTCTATAAAGATGGGACATTCTTTAATAACTTTCTCGTGAACAATTTCCTTATAAATATCCAACGGTAGATTCAGGAAATTGTTTCCGAAGGAAATTGCTTCCCTTTCGATTATAACAGCCAGAGTGAGTGCCACTTCATTCTCTGCCCGTTATCTCGTTGGCGTTTAATAAGGAGTCAACAATGGCGGTCGGACGTTTTGCCATTAAGTGGAACGGAAGACATTGCGTAATGTAATTGCAACTATCGGAATCGTTTACTTGTTGGAAAGACAAAACGAAAACTTTGGAATGTAAACAAGAATGAAGAATTGGACAATTGCTTCTGGTGCTAATGAGGCGAGAAAACAAGAAAAAAGTACAAAATCAGAATGGATATTTGCGGGGATTAGAACAACGCGAAACCTGATTAGATAGCTAGACACGATAGGGTGATTGAATGGATGAAGCGAAATTAGATACATAGATAAATGTAAGAGGATATTAAGTTTGTTCCATTCAACCTGGGCGTCTAGTAATGGTAAATATTATTTTCAAATTTAAGTGTTATTGCCCGCGAAAATATGGTTTCGCGTTCAGGCCTTGCTGACTAAGGAAATTGCCGTTTGATATTTAAGTTAGGCTTACTGACGAAAATATTATTTTAATGTGAATCGTCGCTGACCGGCCTAAATGCTTTTTTTTCTTCTCAATTAAGTTTTGGTTGGTTGATAGAAACTAACGTTTCAAATTTAAATGTATTTGACTGACAATTGTTCTGTTTTATTTTGAAGTGTATATGACTGATAAAAATACTGTTCAAATTTAACTGAAGTTGACCTCTGAAAATTCTGTTCACATTTAAGTTTAGTTTACAGCCAAAGATACGGGTCAGATTGAAATGTAGTTGACTGACGAATATTCTCTTAAAATTTAAGTATAGTTGATCACAGGAAATACTGTTTCAAATTTAAGTGTAGATGATCGCTTAATATACGGTTGCATTTAGTTGACTAATGAATATATTTTTCAAATTTTAGTAGAGTTGGCCGCCAAAAATACTGTAATGTAGTTGGCAGAACAAAATACTGTTTCAAATTTAAATATAGTTAGCTGACTAAAATACTATTTTAAAGTAAGTGCATTTGGCTGACGAAAATTGTTTTTCAAATGTAAAATGCAGTTAACAGATGAAAATAACGTTTCAAATTTAAATGTAGTTAACAGATGAAAATACTGTTTCAAATCTAAATGTAGTTAACAGATTAAAATACTATGTCAAATTTAAGCCAACCTGGCCGTGAAAATACAGTTTTTGATTTAACCATCGCTGAATGAGGAAATATGTTTCAAATTAAGTCGTGACTGACAAATGTTAATACTGCCACACGATTATATTGATTATATTGATTACGCTGGCTGGGGGGGGGGCTGACGGAGATAGTGTTTCAGATTAAAGTTTCTCTAACTATCGAAAACGCTGTTTTTCGTTTTATTTAATTTAAGTATGTCTACCCGATAAAAATAAAAATTTAATTTAAGTCTCGCTGATAACCAAACATAATTTGTTTTTTTTTTAACAATGGCTGACTACCAAAGACACTTATCAAAATAAAACGTTGTAGACTGAGCTAAGTACTGTTTCAAATTTATGTGTGGCTAATTGGTTTACGACACCAAGTGAAAACTTGTTGGTGCCAAGTTCGAAACACGTCTGTTCCGCATAAACACGTTCATAAAACAAATTTATAAATTAACACTTGACTTGTACTTAATCTCCTAAAGAGGAACTAAATATAATAACAAACTCAGAGATGTAGCTGGAAATAGAAATCCCTGGTTAGCTGTGTGTCTTCGAATCCGAAAGAAGTGAGAAAGACAGATCAGGAGAAGTAGCATGAAGGTAAACAGGGGATAGTAATTGATGGATTGTACGTCCAAGTATAATAAATGTGAAACAGATTCGCCAGGAATGTAAATTGAGAAAATAAATGATGCACAAAAAGCAAGACGATGGATTGTGTATAGAGGTGGGGATAGAGAAAAAGAAAGTTGTCGAGAGAGAGTTATGGCGGATCGCTTATATCAAACAAGCCTATATAAACGATGGAGATGAAAAGCCTGGCTATATAAAATAATTAGGGAAGTGGATATTGAAAACTGATTCTGATATCACAAACAGGACAAGGCAAGTAGGTAAATAATAGCAACGGACAAAACGGAAGGAGAGAGTAAGTATTTGTTTGATGGAGTCTTTCTTTACAAAAAATTATAAAAAATTGAGTAATTATCCTATCAATAAAAAATTTTCACCGATTATTAAGTGTGATATCAACTCCATAACGGTGTATTTTTTTTTTCATAATCGATAGTTATGGATAATATTAATTTTTTTATCACTTTGTTTTTTTCTGGGGATGGGGCATAATACCAGATGCCAAACATTCTCCCATTCGTTTAGTTATTCCAACCGAGAAATCTTTTTTTAAGATTCTAACTGTCCCTTCAAGTTCAATTGTTTGTATTTCTCTTGCATTTGGTTCACCTGGTATATTCGTCAGGTAGTTTTTTAAAAATAATTTTAATTACCCCGACTGCTGATATAATGATTGGAATGATGATCTTTAGATTCCAGTTTTTCATTTCATACATAAGTCCTTGGTATTTTTTCTCCCTCTCAGCTCTGTTAAAGCCAGTATCATTGGGGACGCTTACTTCAATAAGGGTCGCTACTATCTCCCTCTTGTTCTATATCAGTACGAAAGGCTTAATAGCCCAGTTTTCTAGGTCTGTAGCTGTAGGAATTTCGTAGTCATAGTGGAGGGTGGATGACTTATTTTTAATTGTTCTTTCTGGTACATGTTCCCAACATTTGCTGCAACAATGGATATTCAAGATTTTTTACAGATTTTCCAGTGGATATATTTACATACGCCATTGTGTCGCATTGTATAATAGCCGTCCCCCAACAGGACTTTACAACTGGGTGTCAGGTAACTCACACTCTCTTTTTCCATGTTGCAGAACCTGCATTTATTTTTATTGCTGAGACCACTCATCTTTTTTAAAAACATTGAATATCGAGTCCTGCTCTGTGTGTGTGTGTGTGTGTGTGTGTGTAAAGGATGAACGTTAAGAAATTTAACAAATTATAAAACAGAAATTATATCTACATTTAAAATGACCCCCTCAATGAGATTCTACTTTTTTAGGCGATTATGTGTGAACAGACTGAACAATTAAAAAAAGAATTATTGTAAAATTTGGATTTGGTCGAGTAGCACAGAGAAATGTAGTGTAAACTGATCTCCAATTTAAGGCAGTTAACCATATTTTTACCGTAATCTTAAGTCTTATCGACAATGTCATAAAACCATTCGTAATCGCTTAGGAGCAGTGCTACAAAAAAGACGTGTTTTGTATAGCTATTCACAATGCCATATTGTGTACTAAATTTTCACCAAGGTTTCAAAACAAACAAAATTGTCTAGATATTTAAAATAAAACGGTTAAGCCGCTCTTATTTGTTTTGTTTTATTATTGTTATTATTATTATTATTATTATTATTATTACTACCACCACCACCACCACCACCTCACAATGAGCTTTCACACAGATTTCTCCTTTAAAATAGCCTGTGGTCTTCCATGAAGGCTGAGTGACAACAAGTCTCCCCAGATGTTCAGTACTCTCCACCTCTTTCGATAACATTGGCAAATGAATTTGCATTATCTCAACAGCTGCTTGCCATTGATTTCTTGTTAGCAGCGGATATTGGTCTTCTCTGGAATTTGAGTGGCAATAAGCCTCAAGAAGGTTCCAGTCCTCTTCGAACATAGACAGTGGAGGTCTGGTCAGTGCTCTCTTCGCGGTCTTTCCTTCCTCCTTTACTCTACTTGGTTATTTGGACTCATTCTTTTTTTTTGGGGGGGCAGTGATGTGGTAATGGGGGATGAGGGTGGGATCAGAGAATTTTTAGAAATGCGGCTTCAGTCTTCTTTGCTTCATGTTTTGGCTCTGCAGCAGTTTGCTTCCGTGTGTTAGTCTCTACATATAAAGGTTTTTTTTTAATATCTCAGCTGTTTTCATTATTTCAGCTGTTTTCATTATTTCTCTCAAATAAGCATTAAATTTCTCTCCAATAACCATTAATATTTTTTTCCAATAGACAAAAAATTTCTCTCCAGTATGCATTAAAATTTCTCTACAGTACGCATTAAAATTTTTCTCCAGTAGGCATTAAATTTCTCACCAGTACACATTAAATTTCTCACCAGTAGGCATTAAATTTCTCTCCAGTAGGCATTACATTTCTCCCCAGTACGTATTACGTTTCTCTCTAGTAAGCATTAAATTTCTCTCCCGTAGGCATTCAATTTCTAAAATCTCGATAGGTTTATATGTAGAGACTACTAAGGTGAATATAAGCAAATAAATACTGAAATCGGTATATATGCAAATACTAGTGCAGGACAAATATCTTGTAAAACAGTACATCTCATTACAAAGTTCAGGCACAATCATGCACTATGTAGGTTTATTAAGACTAATTTTATTTACATATCACATCGTGTTTGTCGTCTAACTAAAGCTAATAGATTGAACGCGCAAACGTAAGATTAGGACACTGAACCAGAAAACATTTCGAGTAATTGTCAGAGAAATAGAACTGAGTTCTTCCAGCAAAGCCAGGCTGGCTCTATTGCTTAACTCTATGTAATTACACAGACACTTGAGTATGGAAAATCGCTGCTGACCTTAAGTAACTATTAAAAGAGATGGCAACCGTTCTTTTTTTCCGTTATGTCCCTTCTCTTTCCCCCCGTTCTTCTTCTCAGCTTTTGCCCTTTGCCGGTTATATTTTATCTTCTCCTTCTCTCCGAATCATGCATTTCTCCGGTTCCTCCACACCCGGTCTTGTTCTGACTGCTCCGGGATTAATCGAATCTTTCAAACAGCCACGGGGCGGATTTGTTCTCCTGTTTTACGGCTTTTGTTTCTATCGGAACTTGCATCAAGACTAGCAAAACAATTAACGGACGAAAATAGAAGTAGATTTACCAAAAGAGGATGCGGCAATTAGGTTCGGCTTAGGAAATGGCAAAACACGCTACGACCACAAAGAATGCAGACTTGTCTCCGTCGTTTCATTAACTATTTCATTCCTGTTCGAATGTTTCGCTTTTTTTTTCCTCAGATATGTTCCGATTTACTTCCGTAAATTTCTATTTCTATTGTTTTTTTTTTCTTTTTTCATTGCTTTCCTTTTATTATTTCGCTTGTCTTTTATTATTTTCGGTTTTCTTTTTTCTTTATTTCTATCCCTTTTCTTTTATACTGCACACACTCACACACACACACACACACATATATATAGTAGGTTGGTGCAAAAATGTTTTTATATATAGTTAAATGTCCAAAAAACATTATTTTTACATTAACTTTATATATATATATATATATATATATATATATATATATATATATATATTCATACACAGTAGAAACCCGGGATACGGTGGCCTAGGATACGTTTTTAAGGTTATGATGTGGAATACGATGTTTTCCGATTCCTGGTTACGATATTTGCCACGACTTACGCTGTTATTATATAATGTTATCTGATTATATGCATGTGTACTAAATACTTTAATGCATTTTGTTACTAATTTTTCATGTCGTATTACGGGTTTCTATTGCTTAAAATTTAGCAGTCATTTTAATCACTGCTGTAATAAGTTTTTGAAAATAAATAAGGCAGTCAAAATTACGGAGGCAAAATATCACGTTGGAAAATAAAGAATGATTACGTGGAAAGATATTGAATAATCATGTTTATACACATTAAATTATCGTAAAATAATCGAATTAAACCAACTTAGTGTTTGATTTATTGCCATTTAAAAATAGTCGGCCTGTATGTGGGAGGACGTCGACACCTACTTGCAATAGCTGCAAAAACCAAACATCGTCATCTTCCCTGGCATATGCGATTGGCGACCGCTTGTACATTTCACACTCCCATGAAACTTTCTCATTCGGAAGAAATCGGTGTACTCCGTCTAGAGGGAGTGCCGCTTTAATATTGTACGGAGAACAAAACTTGTCCTGCTGATGTTTGAATTTGTGGTCCCTTTTGACAGGTTTTCCTGTTGCTATTCACTTATCTGACTGCTTATTTGGAGTGAAGTAGAGATTCTATTTTTACGGCTTTTGTTTTCATCAAAACCAGCTAATAAAACTATCATGAAAGTCGTCCAAACAGGACAAGGCCAGTTTATGAAAAGATCTAACTAAAATAAAAACACTACATTAAGATAAAATACAAACGAATCGGATGATTCTAATCTGATTTTGTAAATCGTTATTTCAACCATTTGTCGCAAACGTAGTTCATGAAATGCAAGAACTGACGAACAGCATAGTAAAAGCGAATGTCACAAAACGTCCGAAAGTAAAACCAATGTCCAATTTCTACTATATTAGCAAACGAAAATAGGAGATTTACTAAAAAAGAAAAGGCATTAGGTTTGATTTACAAACATAGTAAAGTCTGTTTCGATCATGACGATTGCAGACACGTTTCTATAGTCTTATTATATATTTGATCTTTATCTGATTGTTAAGCATTTTAAGAAAATTCTCCGATCTACTTCGGTTTATTTCTATGTCAGTTTATTCCTTTTTTTCCGCTTTTCTTTTCTTTTAATTTTCTTATTTTGTTTTATTTATTTAATTTTCTTATTTTGTTTTATTTATTTAATTTTCTTATTTTGTTTTATTTATTTAATTTTCTTATTTTGTTTTATTTATTTAATTTTCTGCTCATTTTGTATTATTTAATTGATTTAATTTTTACTTTTATGTTCTTATAATTTTTTTTCTGATCAAGAATTATGATTTTCGTATTTTCCCCCTTTGGCTTTGGTTTTTCAACCGTCTCCGTTTTATGTGTTCGTGCATTTTCTTTTTTGCATCTATTGCATTCACGCCCCCCTCTATATTGCTCTGTTAGTTTTTTCTTAATTTATACGTCGTTTTCTTATGAAATTGTGCGCTTTTTTTCTTTTTGCTTATTTTAGCTAATTTATGTTGTTTCTTATTTATCAATTTTTACCTTTACGTTCGTCTGTGTTCTTTTTTTTTTTTTTTTTTTTTTGCTTCTTTTCTTGTGTGTGGTTCGGGTTCTCTTACCTAAAAAAAATGAGTAAAAAGTGTTTCCTCTTCGTTATATATCTTTATGCATACTTTATTTCCATCGTTTCCTAATGGTTGCACTGCCATTTCCATTTTTCATTTCATTTTCTTGTCCATTGCCTTTTTCAATGTTCTTTTAGCAATCGTTTGTTTGATTAATTTATCATTCTTCATTATTTTTCTGTTTTACGCTAGTTCTTCAGCCATGATTTTGCTGTTTTCTTTTATGGTCTTTCTTCAGCTGTCTTTCTTTCTCTATCTATCTATCTATCTATATATATATAGCCTTCTTTCTATCCTTTGTCTGCATTTATTTTCTCTTCGTTTATTTTAAATTCGTAATTGTATAGAATAAACCCTTCATTCTATATTTGAAAAGTTTAATTTGATTATATTATATTATATATATATATATATATATATATATATATATATATATAATAAATTCCACAACCAAACAACGTCGCAGCCCACAAAAGCCATGACAGTCAAAGAACCGGAAGTCCAAGACTAAAGTTTCGCCCTCATTTGGGCTCATCAGTTAGACACATCCGAACTCAGGATTCGAAACTCGAGCCTCTTGCATGCAAGGCAAGCACTCTACCAACTGAGCAAACGCCCTGCACACAAGAATTTCTATTAACCAACACAGATCATGCAAACCGCGCCATATATATATATATATATATATATATATATATATATATATATATATATATATATTTTACTCCACGTTAAAAACCGACATTGTCTCCAAGTCTGCGTTCGTGGGGAGGTAAGTAGATAGGTACAATAATATTATTAGCAAAATTATTATTATTTAAAATTATCGTCATTGTTATTAATACTTTACTATATACATCTATTAACATTTTTGTTACAACTATTACTATTATCATTATGATAATTATTAAAAACATTATTTTTGCCGCTCAACAAATTTGTAACCGACTACTGTACATATTGAAATCAATTACGTCTCTTTTCTTGCCATCTGAAATTAACGCTAATACGGTGCAATTTTTGTTAAAAATAAAAAATACGACATTCTTCTACCAAAAACGGCTAATATAATTCAAGTGAACTCTTTCGAACCTATCGCAAGGAATGAGCGCTGTCCACAATACAAATTTCCAGATTTTTTCAACTTTTTTTTTATTTTGATATTTTTTGTGCCCAAGTTCAGAGGACCGCTGGAAATATAGAAAAAAAAAATATTCAATACAAAATACAACATCGTTTTCATGGTTCAAAAAAAGCTCATAACGTTTACATCACTATTCCAGAAGCATATCAACACTATTATAACCGCCTAAAACCCATGAAGGAACGGCCAATAAAAACTCAATCATCTGCGACATAGTTTTGGAAGATATAGCATGAAAATATGATGACATATAGACAGACAGACATAGTGAGTTTTGTAAATTAGATTTTCGTCTTTGGAATTAAACGTGTCTGTGAATTTTACACATTGTATTCTTTCTTTATTTTTCCTCTGAAAAAATACTAAGTAAGGTGGGCTACTTTTATCGTACCCAGGGAATATACCTCGATCGGTTTTGATATTTAATTTGATTTTCTTATCCATAAATTCGAAGCAAGTTGTAACCAAATACATCCATTCTGCTTAAACATGACTTTCTTCGCAGAAAGCTTCATATGGGGTTCTAAATAATCTTTTATTAAAGAACTGGTTACGTATGCATATGCAACAGTAATAAGTAAATACGTCCCCAGGTTTCCGACGAGTTTGATTCAAGTTGTAGACATGTTGCTATTTCAAAACGTGTCCGCCATGATCTTTCGGCAGTTCTGTTTTGATAAGGTGAATTAGAAGCGGAGTTTTCATCTTTGATTAGTTGGTTATTTAATGAAAGTTCAAAGTATTAGTTAATGAATTATGTGCCATTGTCAGAGCGGATACATTTTACTGCACCGTATGGGGCCATGCTAGATAAGATTATTTTTGTTGCTAGCTAAGTATCAGATTTGTTTCTGAAGAAATAGATTAATATGAAATCGGAATAATCGTCTACAAAATAAAATGCATACCTATAGTTTTCTTTGCCTATCTGCTCTACGAAACCGTTCAAGTCATAATGAACAAGTAATAGAATTTTTCTAGCCTGGCAACTTGTTTTGGCACTTTGCCTTTTAACGTTGTGTAGAAACGTCGCGGTTTGACAAGTTTTCATTCTATCAAACACATTCGGCAACTGTTTTGATATCTAAAATATTGCAACAACAATTTCATTCAATGTCTGTAAATGATAGCAGGCGTTTTTCGACGGGACGACACTTAGTTTTAAATATATTTTCTTTGTATGCGCTAAATAGTTAAAATGTTTCGAATGAGATTTAATATTTGCTGAGTACGTTTCCTCTGAGGAGATGAGCCTACATTAAGGCAAAAAAATCTGAACTGTATTCTTTATTTAAACAATAAATTTATCTTTTAAAATTGTTTATTTAATGAAATTTAAACAATATATATATATATATATATATATATATATATACATACATATATATACACATACATAATGTCTCGGTAAAACAGATCATGATATTTGTTTCGCGGACATCTAAATATTCCGATATTACCTTCTTTAAATTTGACACTCGGATCGATCTATCAGTTACAAGCTGATGTTCAGTTTCTTTCTCTAAATTACCGAATGAAAATGATAAATTGAATTCCGCTATTTTGAATTTAATTCAAGAAAGATCGGATATCTTTGTCTAGACGAACCAACCGCTGTCATCGTTAAAAAGTAATAAATGTTTATTAATCACTTTAATGCGTTTTGCTTTCCTCGATATTAGATCTCACAAATTTTTCGACTAAATTAAATCATCGTCTCTTCATATTTTCCTTTTAGTTTTTCGATTACTTTTTTTTACTTTTTAGTTTATTATTACTTTTTGTTTCGTTATCTGACAGCGTTTCTCTTGTCGGTACTAGTTTTGGTCAATCGCAACACCAATTAATTCCGTACTGAATAAATGCGTAATCAGCGGAGACGGCAACAGCAACGCGAGAACATGAAACTTCATAATTATTATGTTTTTGTTAATTAAGCTAATATATCTCATTAAGTGACCTCTGCCTCTACAAAATTGAAACTTTGGAAGAGTTCGGTGATTTTGATTCAGAGAAATAGTTTGCTTTGTTTTTTCTCACAAGTCGAATATACTTTTTTTTTTTTTCGCCCAGTTTTCATTTTCATGAAATTAAGCTATAATTATGCTCGCATTTGATTACTGTGAAAATTGTACACCTAAACAAATGTTAATTAATGCGACATAGAAGGATTCATAACTAGTAAACTATTTTATTCTATACATATTTAGATGTTTGGCATTTGTTTAAGTAGAGTTTGGATATAAACTTATGTAATGCCTGTTTTCGTACGTACATGCATCCACAGACATACACACACGCATATGTGTGGGTATATACAGTATGATTAGTTTGACAACCCGATTTTCGTCAGATTACCGAAGTAAAGCAACGTTAAGTCTGGCTAGTACGAATTGGGTCACCATTTCCAAATTCTATGTGTTGTATATGTTTTCCGCTTATCCTGGCATTTTCCATCTGTCCTGAAAAACTGGTATTTAATAACGCTGTCGAAAGAGATGTGTGGTTGGATGTCGCGCAAATCTTGCCACAAAACTTCCACGCCCCTGCACTCTTACAATGGGCTGCCATAGTCTTCATGACCGAAGAAAACTACTTATATGTGTGCGTAACGTACGGGATAAACTGTTTATCTACTGAACTGACCAGGATGTTTTATTTGATTTTATATTTGATTTTATTATGATATATATATATATATATATATATATATATATATATATATATATATATAAATTATGTACGGTGCAACAACCGGTGCATGTAATAATTATTAAATCTATTGAGAAAGAATCTGAAAAAAACAAATTCTAATGTGTTTTTGCATTTTGAAAATTATTTAAAAATTAGTTCGAGGCATTTTATTTTTATGAGTAAATATGTAAAGTATCTGAAACCATTCGCATTTAATTAGTTTAAAATCAGAAGGGATGGTATATTATTTGTTAAGTGCATAGCACCATGTCTTGTGGGATGTTATTGTCTATCAGGCACACTATTACATCTTTGGTCCGTGTTTCAGGTCACAGAAGTAATTTTGACCCCAGCAAACGGACTTAGAGTAATGCATGCGCCTGTATGATGTGATATCTTCAGGATAACGACGTTTTTTGCGCGCCAGTTTAGAAAAGGGTAAAGGATTTACCACCAAAGACGGCTACTCGACTGGTTCCCCATCAATCTTCTCGTAGGACAAGTTGATTTTAGGCAAATTTAGTTGTCTATTAGATTTTCATGCGTCTCCACCAATGACGGTTAAAACCAAAGCATGCACAAATAGGAGACAAAAATTCAACAAGTAATAATAATAGACGGGAGGCATAAATATAGTTATATATACTTTTTTGTAGGGTTTTATTTCTTTTTTATAAACAACAAAAACAATAACCAAGAAATGAAAGAAAGTTCACTGATGATGGAATAAAAAAAGGCCGCCGAGGAGTTAATTCCGAAATAGAATCAACAGTTTGTTGAATGATACAGTTTCGCCGCTAAAATCCGGTCGATTAATCCGCTGGATTGCAAGCAACATAAAAGTTCTATTGGTGGGGATAAATGGAGAGAAATTCCCAAAGCTGTTTCTTATGCGAGTCCAATTTGGTGATCCTTGTTATTTTCATTTCGCAGTAAAATGCGACCGCATAATATTTATAAAGTTTAATTTTCCTCAACGCGTTTTAATCTTCGGAGCCAGCGAAAAACATCCGTCGCTTCCCATTTCCACCTCAGATTCGACTGTGTAGCATTTTTAAAGTTTCATTCGCTTCATCGATTCTGATTCTATGAGCCCAGAGGGACCAACTCAGAGTCAAGGAAATTACAGCTCTCGCTTCCAAATAGTGAACTTCGACTCCCTTTGTCTCTCTTCCCCCCTTCTCTCTCTCTCTCTCCGCCTCCTCTGCTGCTCCTGATGACCTCTTACGTGACACGGCGACTGGCCTTGAATCAATTCTAAAATCGCTTGTCTCCACCAACATGGGGGTCGTTTGATTTCTTTCCGTTCTACCATCGACTTACGTCCATCCTTGGGGTTATTTTTCTTCCCCCGGCGTTTTCCAGGCCTGGGACCGTGACAATACGATGTTTATGTACCACCTTCTATGCCCCCGTCCATTCTCGAAAGATAACGGGTACTCACTATAGAGGCAGTTGCGCGTATAACTGTGAAGCAATGGTTTCACAATCCTCAACCACACCTCTCCTGAATCGGCAATACCGAGATAAGGGGAGAGCCTATAAATCACTTGAAAGTCCAAAATGGTCACCCATTTAGTACTGACCAGGTTCAACGTTGCTTACCTTCGATGATCCAGCGAGAACCATTGTGTCAACATGATTATGTCGTGTACTCCCTAGTATCTTAGAAATTTGTAATCAATCTGGTAAAATTACAAGTTATATGTATTTAATCGTATACGAAATATGTAATGCAATAGCTGTGGTTGCTTAAGAGAATAGCTTACAATGTTTTGATTTGCATTAACGTAGATGATATTAATAAAAAGGGTAAAGTAACAATTAAAGCTTATTATAGAATGCATTTCTTTAGCTATATAAATATAGTTGAGAAAATGATTAAGAAAATGTATTAATTAGGTAATTTCGTTGAGGGGATGTATTATAGACAAGGCTTACATTCGTTTCTTTGTAAATTGTAAACTGGTATACATTATCATATTGACGAAAAATCTTGCGGTTTTTAACTTTTAAATTAAGATGTAGATATCTCAGCTTAAATTAAAGTTTATTGATCTGAATAAGCACCATCAGTGCCAACAAACTTTATGCCAGTAACGTAAAAATCGTGCGTTCTCGTGGCGATGAAGTCGCTGAAGGCGTTCTTGATATCGCTTAGCTTTATGGAACATTTCTCGCGTAGACAGTTGTCGAGATGCTTGAAAATGTGGTAGTCAATTGGCTAAAGGTCTGGAAAGTACGGCGGATGAGACAAAGTTACGTAGCCCAATTCGTCCAACATATGCGGGGTGGGTTTAGTAACGTGCGATGGAGCATTTTCGTGGAGAAGAATCGGGCCTTTTCTGTTGACTAATGCTGGATGTTGCTGTCGAATTTTCTGATGCATTTCACCCATTTGTTGACAGTAGTAGTATAGTAGACGAGGCCGATCGCAAACCAGCAAACAGTCCACAAGACCTTCTTTTTGTGCAAGACTGGCTTCCGGTTGTATCATGGGAATTCTCCGGCGTCAAACCACTGAGCTGAGCGTCGCCAGTTGTCGTAAAGAACTCATTTTTCCATCATCATTGACAACCCGATCGAGAAACTGGTCGTTCTTGTTGTGCAAGCAAATGGCACTTCATAACAGCGTTTCTTTTGGTTGTGGTTCAATTGATGAGGCATCAATTTATCAAGTTTATTGTCTTTCTAATCTTCCTTAAGTGGTTGGAAATCGTCGTATACGTTACGTTCAATTAAGAAGCAAGTTCTACAGCAGCTGTGCATTGATGTGCTTCGACTATGGCTATTAATTGATCGTTGTCAACGTTAGATGGCCGAGCACTACGGTCACCATCTTCAAGACTCTCTTTGCCGCCACAAAATTTATTAGACCACCATTCCGCTGTACGTTCCGTAGTGGTTCCGGGGACCAATTCCTCGTTGATATCGCGAGCTGTTTGAGCAGCCTTTCGCTATAGCTGGAATTGAAATGAGAAAGTTGTGCGAATTTACTTTTTTCCATTTTGTATTCAACGTAATTGAAAAGAAGACATAACTGTTTTCAAACAAGTGTCATTCAAACAGTTAGAAAGAGCGAAAAACGCTCTTTAAAATGATATATAAAATAACGGCATTATAAAGAAAGCTTACATGAAAATTGCGCAATAACTGTCATGTTCACCTAATAGAAACGTTAGAAGTCCTGCATGTTTTAACGAGTTTAGTAAACGACCTAAATTCCCTTATTTATAACTTTATTAAGAAAAAATTAATTGAAATTAAAGACTTAGGAAATGGAATTGCATTTTCGCAAATGTTTACGTAAATGCCATATACCCGCTTTTTTAACAGAATATTAAAAAATGTGAAACAAATGGTTTAATTCATAAATGGCAAAGCGCGTTTCTAAAACAAAAAAAAAATGAACTAAATTATTTAAAGTGTCTTCCTTGTTAATGTACTTAAGGAAATGGTTACGCAAATTATTTAAATTAGCTACTTTATAAGCGGAAGTGTATTTTAGCTAGAAGTTAAACATACCAACTTGCATTCGCTTCTTAAGAAGTGACTTTATTTAGAAGGAAAATGTAAAATACTATTAAGCAAATGGCATCACACTTGGCAAAATATGTTCCATCTTACGTCTTTAAGACAACGTAAAATATTTGTAACTGGTGACGTGTTTATGTGTCACGATTTTTTAGAGAGTGTTTCCACTGATAATTATCTTCAAACCAAGTAATTGCTTTCCGACCAATCGTTCGCTAATGTGTCGCAACAGACAGAGGACAGTCATTAAAATATTCTGAAGTTGGCCGGAAACGTTTATCTCGTCATCCGGAGGAAACACATAAAATGCGTGCAAGGGATGGCGCAAAACTTTGATACCGATGATGGAAATGGTATGTGCCAAGTAAAGCAACCAATGAAAGACTACACGTTTTTAAAATCCGGTTACTTCTGAAGTAAAGTAATATCAACTCGAAAAATGGGGCGTTAGAAAAGAAAAAAAAATGCTAATATAAAGCACAGTAAAGTTATTATATGCGTTATGTTGATGTTAAACAATTTAATATATATTTGGGGGGGGGGGGATATCGTAAGTATTTGTACTCTGACACTGAGATCTACCCCGACTGCAATCACCTACACCGTTACATGTTATTTATTTCCAAACTATTACTTGCTAGACAATAAAGTATAGCTTATCGCGAAACAATGTTATGCGACTTGCAAATTCCATATTGAAATGTTACTTTGAATATTTATGCTTTTCATTAATATTGTGGCGTTTGCTCTCGAGCCGAAGAACAATAGGCAGAAACTTTTTAAGAGTTCACAGTCAGGCATATGATTTTCTTGGGTTATGGTCCGCTAATTTTATATGATAATAGCTGTAACACAAACGTCCATAATTGTCATTGTGTGTTTGGATGGCCTCAATTAGAATACGATATCATTTCATTTCTAATAATTATTATTTCAGAGTAAGTGGAAGGAAAATGTGTATGGCAGAGATCAACTCGGACTAATGAACATTTTTGGGGGTTTCGTGTACGGCATAATCATGTTGACAAACCGGTCCCCGTTTGATCACCGAAGTTAAGCAACTTTGAGCCTGGTCAATAATAAATGTGTGATCATTTGGGAAATCTATGTGCTGTGCGTGTTCTCCGCTTAGCTCGGCTTTGTTTTCTGTCGTCCTGGACTTCTTTTTGCCATTGAATTCAAAAAGTGCCAATTAAGAAGAGGTGTGGTTGGAAATTGCTCAAGCCTTGCCTCACAATTACACGCGAAACTGCCCCTAGAGTCGTTATCTTGTAAGTCTCAGGATGCTCATACTCCTGTTCTGTACTTTCTCATTGTTAAGAAGTGTTTTCAATTATCGACTAAGGCACCCTAAAAGAGAATGCCGATCGATGCTCTGCATATATTTTTTTCTAGGTGAATGTGTGTTAATCGTAGTTCGCTGACATTTTAAGATAACACCTAACCATGTCTGACCTTTTGGATGTGTAGATAAAAACCGGATTTAATACACTTTGAGATATTGTAGGTCGAGTAGAGTGACGGCTTCAGATATAACTAATTTGTGCTAGGTGTTCTAAAACGGATTCCGCTCAAAAAACGGGCTGATATGCCAGAGAAGATACTAAACGAAACCATTGCAGACAAAGACAATGAGATGTAGAGAACTAATGGCGTTTTCATGGTTACCTCCCGGGGAATATGACATCAATTTGCTTGATATATGAGTTAATAAGAACTGATGGCATTGCATTATATGAACGTAGAATTGTCTCGAAACCGTCGATTAGACTTGACATTAAGCGGCCATGATGAATAATGCGTAAGAAAGATTCACTGCTTCGCTTCAAAGTAGTCGATGGTCGTCGTTGGAGAAGTGGTTGGCCAATATAGTCTTCCTGCCATTTCAAACGAACTTGATGCATTTGTTATGGGTTCTGAAATAGAAACATATCTATTTATTTCGTGCCTCGTTCTAATATGTGGTTATACTTTATTAGTAGGAAGACAAGACGATGTTCGGGATTGTATGAGGATCACTACTATATACTTTTCACTATGTATATGTACATATATATGTATATGTGTATATATATGTATGTGTATATATATGTATGTGCATGTGTATATACGTGTATGTGTATATATATGTGTATACATATGTATGCGCATGTGTATATACGTGTATGTGTATATGTATGTGTATATATGTGTACGTGTATATATGTACGTGTGTATGTGTGTATATATATGTATATGTTTATGTGTATGTGTATATATATGTATGTGTGTATATGTATGTGTATATATATGTATGTG
The DNA here is from genome assembly GCF_053919585.1 of Euprymna scolopes. Classification (NCBI taxonomy): domain Eukaryota; kingdom Metazoa; phylum Mollusca; class Cephalopoda; order Sepiida; family Sepiolidae; genus Euprymna; species Euprymna scolopes. The sequence continues at coordinate 89,955,457 of NC_136491.1, forward strand.
TATATATATACGTATAAGTGTATATATATATATGTATATTTGTATATATGCATGTATATGTATATATATGTATGTATATGTGAGCATATATGAATGTATATGTGTATATGTATGTATATGTGTATTTTTATATGTATGTATATGACCATATATATGTATGTATATGTGTATATATATGTATGTATATATATATATATATATATATATATGTATGTCAGGTCATGTCATATGCTACTGGTACCATGTAACCCAGTACTACCTGCCTCATGGTCGGGTCACGGCGACTAAACTGGTTCCCCCACCAGACTTGTTTGGTGAGGAAGGTGGCTAGTCTCCCTGAAGGATTAAAAACAAGACCTTTCAAAGGGCGAATGAACCCTTTTTTGGTGTCAACGGGCAACTAACACTGTTTGTGTGTATGTATGTACGTATGTATATATGTGGATTGGGGTGGAGAGGGCTCCCGTAAGCTAGGAGAAGCAAATTTCTTATTTAAAACACAATAAAACGGGAGAGCAGTACCCACATTTAGCTGGTCTGCAGTCTAACTTGTTGCTGGCTACCTTGTTCTTGCTTGTTACGTGATCTCAACATTTTGAACCGATAAAGAGACTTAATTGTCGTACAAAGCTAAGAATTTGTAACATCATCTGTGTATAGATACTCCCTCAGGTATTTATTTATAAAAATAGCCCTGTGGCGATAGAAAAGTTGTGACTTGTGGAGGCTTGAAATGCTTGAAGCATGTAGTAATTGATCTCAATGACCGTCTTCAATGTCATGCCTGCTTGAGCGTGTTAATTCACCGGTAGGACTAAAAAAGTCATTTGTGGCTCATGTCTGAGGGTGTGGCACTCGTCTGACAAGACGTTGCATATACATGTATGTATATATATATATATGTATGTATATGCATATATATGTATGTATATATGTGTATATATATATATGTATATATATATGTATATATATATGTATATATGTATGTATATATGAAAGTGCTTCCAATGATCGTAAAAAGTGGCGCTCCTTGGTCTATCATGGCTGTGATAGTTTTAAGAAGAAAACATATGGGCATGCAAAAATTAAGCGTGATATCCGGAGGAAAAATCTGTCAGATATATTAGGTCTGTTGGAGGATTTCATGCAGAACCACACCTGTGATTTATGCGGTAAAATGACTTTTTCCGGAGTTGGCCTGACTAGCCACAATCGTTCACATGGAGATCAATCTTTCTTTGATGGGGAAAACATTGCAGGGCACAGATGTTCTGTTTGATCTGTGGTCTGTAAATCGAGTGGAGGCCTGAAGCGTCATATGAACGTCCACAGTAGAGCAGCACCAGTTGGCATCCCTCAATCTCAGCTTAAGTGTGATCTTTGCAACAGAAAGTGTAAGAGCAGGGGTCGTCTGAAGATTAAAAATCTGTTTTAAAGAGCAGTCACTTAACCTTCGAAAGAAGTCTGAATATACCATTTCAAAATTTTATCCGGTTATGGTGTCCGGAACGAAAACACTCTACGACAAGTAGATTGAGCAAAGCATTAATTTCGAAATTCTGTATATATTTCAGAATTCGAGAAGATAAACTTGAAAGGGGTGCGAGATTGAATCTGAGGAAACGTTGTAAAAATGCAAGCATAGAATGGGGACAATAGTTCTACTTATGGAGAAAATAGTCTGACGTGACAAATAAAAAAAAACAAGCCTATAAAACCATCATAGGAGAGTGCTTTACCAAGTAATAGGATAGATATTGCATGTCACTAGTCAAGTCTTTTTTTTTTTTTTTTTTTTTTTGAGGAGGAGGAGGATCTACTTTCGGTCTTGGAATTCAAGCGAACATTTCTTTCCCGTTTGTCATTAATGAAAAGTAAATGTTTTTGGTCGAAAAGGCACAGGAAACTTCCATCTATCAACGTTCGACTGACTTAGTGATGTGTATATATTCTCAGCATTTTCTCTATTTCAACCGACAAAAGTAAAAAAAAAAAACAATAATAATTTTTCCGATGTGCATTGGGCAATCGATGAAGAAGTCTGTCTACAATCAGTCAGTAATCTTCAGAAACAGACGAACCGTTAAAGAATAGAAGATGAAGAAGATGATGAAGAGAGAAAGAGGAAAAGAGAATAAAATGGGAAGTGGTGCCCAAAATAGCTGAGATGCCAAGATTGTGGTCCAATTTATCCTTCTGTCAAAGCTCCAAAACTTCAGAAAAAAAACTTTTTTTTTTCTTTGCGCACGAAGAGTAATCGAATATTATATTGGAAACATTCTCCTATTTCTACCTGTCATTCATTTCCCATCCCTTCCTCTTCGCTTGTTCATATATATTCCCGTTTTCGCGGCTTCTTTCGTTTTAGTTATGTGTTATTGTTCTATTCTTAGTTCACTTTTCTCACCCGTTTCCCCGCCTTTTCTTTAAAAAAAACTTTTGTTTTCTTTCCGATACTTATTGTTTTTACCATCTTTGCATTTCAAAGATTCTACCTTTTGTTTAAGGCTTTCCCTTTTCAACGTACTAATTGTTTCATAACTTAATGCGTGTAGCAATGCGGACATTATGTACACCGAACTATATTTAGGCGATCAGATCTGAAGTAGCTATATGAGAACTGATAGGTATTATGCACGACTTATTCAAATTTCCTATGAATTTATGTATACAGATTATATATATGTGTGTATATATATGCATGTATTTATATGTACGTATTATGCGTATATGTATATACATGTCTATATATATATCAATATATATAAATGTCTGATATGTTTGTATTCATGTGTATATATATACACGTATATTTATGTATATATGTCTATATATATCTATTTATAGATATATAAACCTTCATATATAGAGACATACATATACAAATATACGTATATATAAATACAAATGTATACAAACATGGATATATATATATATATATATATATATATATATATATATATATATATATATATATATATACTAGAAAAGTACCCGTCGTTGAATGGGTTCAAAAACAGCCTACAGAAAATGGACTCTGGTTTATGAAAGTATGATAGGTTATGAAAAAGGAAGAGTTGTATTTTGGGTTGAATTTGGAGGTATCAAACCAAAGCAAAATATGATGAAAGTAAAAATAAAATAGCTAAACCCCATAATGTATTATACCATACCTGTTCACACTGAAACACTTATCACAATATTCTGTGGATCTATATTAAAAAAAAACTTGTTAAACTTTGTGGCAGATTTCCATTCTATGGAGGTCAGGCGCGAACGAACACCCCATAATTTTATTATACCATTTTTCTTAAAACTGAAACATGATTATCAAAGTATACTTACGCAGATAGATATGAAAAGTCTTTATTAAGTGTGTGTCTATTTTCATTCTATGGAGGCCAGGCGCGAACGCAGACCCCACAATTTTATCATACCATCCCTATTTAAGTTAAAACATACTTATCAAAGCAGTATTATGTACATCTATATCAAAACCACTTGTAAACGAATTTTTTTTAATTTTTAAATTTTTTATTTCCATACTTTGTGGACCAGGCGCGAACGCAGACCCCATAATTTTTATGAATCACCGTTTTGCCAGATCAAACATACCCATTCATGTGTATCGATACATATTCTATCATTATATGTAATCAGTTTGTTAAAATAGTCAACCATATAGGAGCCTATTCGTGACCAGACACACACACAGGCGTTCAGCTTTATATATATATATATATATATATATATATATAATGTTTATTCTATTTCACATTGACCTCTTACAAGATCTTTTTATAGAAATTTAACTGTTCCATGTATATGTATATGTAGTGCTTTATCTATATGGAACAGTTAAATCTCTGTTAAAGGATCCTGTCTGAGGTCAATGTGAAAGAGAGTTAAAAGAAAAAGAAAAGGATTTCTTTAGAAAGTTAATTCAACCCAATAAAACATTTTCAACTGAGTAAGATAATTGAGACTTACAGAGCGATTCTCTCTCACTCTTTTCCCCTTCCCTCTCTCTCTATCTCTCTATCTCTCTCTTATGATAGAAAATTTCTTAAATATAGCTTAAACCCGAGAAAAATATATTACAATTCCGAGGATATTACTTAATTACATCGGATATCTATTGCTAAAATCTAATGCAACTCTTTAATATAAGAATTTTCGAATGGACATTTATGCCAATATTAGACTCCCAATCTTTTAAACTACCCCAGATAAATTTTAGTTTATGAAATATAAATAAATGAATGTCCAATGCATATACACTAACAGGGAACCACGACGTTGCCCGGGATTGAATGGTGCTCAACTAATAGTTTACACTCCTATATGTTCATTGTCATCGGATTCCGTGTAATCGCCCGGAAAAAAAAAACTTCACATGCCTCCATGCAGTAATTTAGTCCAAAATATATGTTATTCTACATTAAACACCAGAGAAACTATTGTGTCTTTTATGAAATGTGTTCATATAAACTTCTTCAACGTCAACGAAAAAAAAAACATTAGTAAATGGACGTGTGGGATTTGAACTTACAGACACCGACATGCAAAAGGAAAAAAAAACACAAAAAACACGTAAATGTTCAAGTTTTGTAAAATTCTTTGAAGTTTATTGAAAATACGTGCGGAGTTTGAACCTACAGAGCACGTCACGGAAAAAAAGACACGCTATCCACTTACCCACGGTTGAATTTTCACGGCCTGTTGTTCTATCATTGCTGCTAAGCGACGACATAGGAAACAGCTTTACCGATGATAGATAAATTAAAATAGCGGTTTCGATTATCGATTATCGGAAATTATCGAGTGGGGCGATTCTGAGACAAAATTTTACTAAGATCACTCCCAGACTTATGCAATAAAGTTCTGTAAACTTTTAAGAAAACCTGTTCAACCGTTTACTAGTTTATAAGGAATATACTCCCAGGCACACAGACAATGTTGCATATATATGGTTTCTACATAAGTGTAAATCTGGATACTTCAAAAATCCTATTATATTCTCACTGCTACAAACGTTAATATTAAGTTCTAGGGGATATATATGCACACACAAACACACAAACACACACACACACACACACACACATATATATATATATATATATATATATATATATATATATGTGTGTGTGTGTGTGTTGCATACATGTTTCAGCTGTGATTTTTATTTCGAAGTCAAACAGCATCAGGTATCTAGTCTACTCTGTTTTCACATGCAAATGTCGGGGTGCTTTTTTGCAAAACAGAAACAGACCGATAGCATTGGGTTTTAAAAAAATAATCAGCTGAAATATGTGTGCACGTATGTAGCCATAAAGGTTGTATAAGTAAAGAAAATAGTTCATAAGACAACATTAACTGTTATGGAGCACGGTTTTATAAACAGTGCAGTTTCATTTAATAAACATATTGGATATATCACAAGAACACCCCCCCACACACAAAAAAGCAGAAAGTGTATCTAGAACATATGCTGTAGAACGGAGAAAAAAATGTCAAAGACCCTAGTGTTTTGATGTGATGTTTTGAATATAATAAACTAGTTATGACCAAAG
>NC_136491.1:89966032-89971032 GCF_053919585.1 Euprymna scolopes
TTTCTTTTTGACTCCTCAATTTGAAGTTATTTTTTTTAAATTGCGTGAACACGAGAATATTTCAATTTAAAATCAAATATGAACAGGTAAAATTATAGAAGAATAAAAGGCCAACCAAATGAGGTATAGTTTGTTTAAACGGTTGTAATTTTTTCAAAAACTGCAAATTTAAGCTACATTTATTAGCTTAAATTTGCAGTCTTTAAAAAAAATTACAACTGCGAACTTTCTTTTGGCCGCCTGTACATATACACATCTACATATATACATATACATATCTGCATATACACATATACATGTATACATATGTATATTTATTTTTATTTGGAGTAGATTTAAATAAAATATTTCCGAGTTCTTTAAGTTTATGATATATAACGGGGTACGATTTTTACTGTTTCAATTTATAATGTACTTTATGTTTGTGAGTGTTGAAAGTAGTCAGAGTATAAAGTTGACGATTTAAAAGTTTAGGTTAAGAGTGCTTTGATATAGCAGAGAAAACTTTTAATTAGAACAAAAAGTTAAAATTTAGTGTAGATTGATTATAAATTCCGTTATATTTGTTTGGGTTTAGTCGTATTACAGGTGATAGTATTTCTATAGTATAAGAGTTAGTGCAAGTTCATCCACACAACACCTACAAATAATCTTAATTTTCTCGCATATTTTTGTGAGGGGTAAATATCATTAAACAGTTAAGTCGAGACATGTTATGGAATATAACATGCTTTCCCAAGTGTTTAAATTTCAGTAGATGAATTGAGAGTATATATATATATATATATATATATATATATATATATATATATATATATATATATAAACTACTTAATTTACTCACATAAAATTAATATACGAAAGTATAGATTTATGCGTAAACTTTAAGTATTTACTTCAACAGTGCTCAATACGTAGGGAGAGCTAGTTAGTAACTTATAAAATATGTATGGCGATTAAGCTACACTGATTATTCGGCGTTTCATCCACTCTAGGACTCCTCAGGCTTATACATAAGCTTATGCATAAGCCTGAGGAGTCCTAGAGTGGATAAAACGCCGAATATTCAGTGTAGCTTAATCGCCATATATATTTTATAAGTTACTATATATATATATATATATATATATATATATATATATATATATATATATATATATATATATTAGAGCAAATAGTTAATAAAACCTGTTAAAACACTTTGAAAAAGTGTTAAAAAACATATTTAATCTGAAAATGACAATGAAACACTTAATAAGTAGATAGTCCTAACTTTCTTGGAGTTACATTTTTGGATGAGAAAGAAAATATATCTGATGAGAAGGAAAGTATTTCTTCGAAACTCCGCGGATAAAGGACTATCCACTTATTAAGTGTTTCCTTTTCAGATGAAATATGTTTTTAACTGTTTTTCAAAGTTTTTTAACATGTTTTATTAACTATTTTGGTCTTATTTTAAGGTCTGTCTCCTATTTGGTTTTATCGAGCTTTTACATCTGGTTGAGATTATTTTATAAATATTAATTCTTTAATATTTACAATATACTTTAATACTTTAGTTTTACCATCTTGGATCATTTTGGTAAATTTAATTGTAATTTTTATTTTATATATATATATATATATATGTATATATATATATATATACATATATTTCTCACGCCCCTTTGGTGATCTCTTTTTTTAATCAACATACCGATTTCAATTTGTGCATATCTCTCTCTCTCTCTCTCTCTTTATATATATATATATATATATATATATATATATATATATATATATATATATATATAAGAGAGAGAGAGAGAGAGAGAAATTGAACCCGGTATATTGATTTTAAAAAAAATTAGAGATCACCAAAGAGGCGTGAGAAATAAATCTATTCTACCTAATTCTTTGATTGTCACTGTTGACTAAGTTCTAACGGAAAATATTTCTTCTATTCATGCTATTGTTAAAAATAAGTAACGGTCTATAGAAATCTCAAAGATCTGTCTGTCTCTCGGGTGTAAACGATATCTTTTTGGCACCTTCCCGGCTTAGTTTTATATAAAGAAATGTACGGCTTCATTATATTCACAACGCTGATTCCATTATGAGCGCCGGATCTGTGAGATTTGGATCAATAACAGAGGTAGCGAATAAACCGGGTTTCCTGGCCAGGAAAGAAGCAACATTGTAACGAGTATTTCTTTCAGAATGGTTCTTCATTCTATGGGATAAAAATGTTGTTTGAAAATCAAGCTAGAATATCAGACAAATACATTAAGCGATCTGTTATGCTATCTTCCACATACTGTTTAAACCTCGCGGGTATTTTTTACGTATGAGCTTAACAGGCCAATCACAATTAAAGCGGAACAGACAAAAAAAATCTTATTTAAAACATATGCGTAAAAAAACGACAAAAAATATTTAATACATAGTCGTAACAAACGGACAAAATTTTATTTAAAATATAGGCGTAACTGACCGGCAGAAATCTTACAACAGAAGCGAAATAGACTGACAAAAAGCTTCTCTTTTTACATAGACAGCGCTATATATCAAGGCCCAGAAGCCACTCAAGGATAAGGGTTAAAGAATAGTGTACAGTAGTCAGTGGAACAATATATTAACCGTTAGTAATGGCAATTCGGCAAATGTGTTAACTTAATTGGAACGGCTCATCAAGAACTTGTTTACGTTGGACTTGAAGACAACCATAATGTAGTCAGCTGGAAAGCAGGAAAAGGAAGACAGTTCCACAGGCGTGCAGTTCTAAGAAAGAAGCTTTGTTAATGGAATCTATGTTTAGGTTTAGTCACAGATAAAGAGTGGAGGGAATTATTGATAGTGTTTTCAGTTAGACGAGTGTTTCTTGTTAACCTTTGGCGGATGGGGACCATGAGACTGAATCTCAGTCGAGCACTTGCCATGAAAATAACGATAAAGCAAAGTCAAATTCGCAACATCTCTTCGGTGAGAAAGAGGTTGCTGCGAATAGAAAAGAACATCTACGAGGCTACGAAGTCTATTTTGAACTCTATCCAGGTGGAATAAGTCCTTTCTAGCAGCTACTGCCCAGATGTAGCAACAGTACTCCATCCTAGGACGTACCTGGATAGATAGAGATAGATAGAGAATTGCATCAACAGTGAGATATCTACTGGATCGATAGATCTTATTTAATACTTGATTTATTCGTAAGACTTACGTGTAACAGACTGATAAAATATTGTTTCCAACAAAGGCGTAACAAACTGCCAAAAATTTTACTGAAACACAATCATAACAGTCCAACAAGGATTTATTTAAAATTAAAGCATAACCGACAAAAATATTTTTAAAATATATGCGTAAGAGTAAGTGTCTGTAGTTTTGAGATGAGGTGTTTTCATTGATTGAGATTGTCGGACTGACTTCCTCATCTTGATTGTTATTGTCACAACGTTTCGGCCGTTTTGCCCTCCGGCCTTCGTCAGGTGTTTTGTATCGAACTGGGGAACCGTTTGTTAGGAGTCTCGAACCCAACCCTTTATTATTATTACGGGGGTACCGTGTTCGGACTCCAGCTAGGCTTTGGGACATAGTTGCTGATTCTCCTAGTGACATATGTCCGAGTGGTCCTAGACGTTGTATCCAAGTTTACAGTTACCCAAAGGTGCTGAGTTCAATCCTGACCGAAGGCAGTGAAAGTTAACATTGGAAACAGAGAATCAACAACTATGTCCCAAAGCCTAGCTGGAGTCCGGACACGGTACCCCCATAATAATAATAAAGGGTTGGGTTCGAGACTCCTAACAAACGGTTCCCCAGTTCGATACAAAACACCTGACGAAGACCGGAGGGCAAAACGGCCGAAACGTTGTGACAATAACAACCAAGATGAGGAAGTCAGTCCGACAATCTCAATCTATGCGTAAGAGATCGACAAAATCTTTTTTTTAACGCAGAGACGTAACAAGCCGACAAAAATCTTATTTAAAATGTAGGCGTCACGGACGGAAAGAAATCTTGTGTAAGATAGAAACGAAATAGACGGACACAATATTATTTAAACACGTAAATGTAAAAGACCGACAAAAATCTTGTTTAAAAAATACAAACAACTATTTAAATCATAGGCGTCACTGACGACAAAAATCTATTTTAATCATAGGCATAACAGACAATGAAACCTCCTATTTAAGCCATGATTATAACAGACTGATCAGAATCTTATATAAAACATAACATAATTGCCATTTCACCATTTTTATTAGCCAAAAGGAAGATCAAGGCCGGAAAGTCCGATAAGATTATGTTGCCGTAATCATGCAGTACCAGACATGCCGGTGTTATCAAGGTGTTTTATTGGGACGGACAATATTATGATGTTGATAATTAAATTTTAATTAATATATAAAAACTGATTGTCATGCAATAGTGAAAAAATTATCAAGTTTAATGAAAAGTCTAGCAAATATTTTCGAATTTCACAACCTGGGAAATGTGATGTTGGTTTAAGGAAATAGGATGGACTGTTACGTGCAAACACGCTCAACTTTTACGTTAAAAGTGTACGTATAGTTCGTATTATTTGGATTAATTATACTGTTGTTTTTTTTTTCTAATTTTGGGTGTGATTTTCACAACGTGTCGGTCGATGTAACCTCCGACTTTCTTCAGGTTGTTCTTATCGAACTTGGGAATTTGAACGAAGCTTCGAAAATCACAGTAAAAATGAGAACAGTAGTTCGATGAATCCAAATTATACGAATAACCGATTCTCATCTCCAGAATTTAGAAACCTTGTATTCATACCTATATTTATATTTGTCCTATCGACCAACTCAAGACAAAACACCGTTGGGGAACTTGCAGCCTGTTTCTTACATGATTCGTCTAGAATTAACGGAGACAACTATAATTGACTCCCTACCGAGAAAAGTAGACTCGCTTTGGGGTATTTCAAAACCAAACGTGATTATACAAACGTCTCATGATATATATATATATATGTATGTATGTGTGTACGT
>NC_136491.1:89976032-89983532 GCF_053919585.1 Euprymna scolopes
GCATACAAAATGTTACGTATATGTGTGTGTGTTTATGTATATATATGGCGGTGCATCTAAAATGTTATATATATACATATGCGGGTACATATAAAAGTGTTCTATATGAATGTTTTCAGGTGCATGTAATAATTTATATATACCTACAGAGAGGCATACAAAAAGTTATATAAATTGATATAGAGAAAGATAGAAATAGATTTATTAGAACAAAACAGTATGCTAATTCTTTTGCCTTTATTGGTTTATAAGATGAAATAGTAGACAATTCACCAGTCGGATACTCTTGTAATTAATATACATTAATATCACAATATGTTTGAATTACACTGCTGGCGCGCGTATACAAATGCCTGCGAAATGACGTCACCTATAAGACTATAGAAATAATGAAGAGCATACGAAAGACGTAGATGACGTTCGAGATCACGTGTGAAACATCCCAGACGTAACGCGAAGTTACGAATTGCGGCAAAATAGGGAAATAAAAATCCTTGTTGCAAAAAAAAGTGAGTTCAAGTTATTTTCTGATCTTGGTCTCCTTTGCGACATAGATTTCTGCAACATGTGGGTTTGGTGTCTAAACGTGTGTACAACTTTACATTTATGTAATGTTAGAGATTTGGTTTTTTATTATTAGCTCAATATTGTATTTAGTCTGCAAAGGTGAGGCATTCTTCTGTAGATATGACGTAAGATTTACGTCGTTCTACAAAATCTACGCCCACCTACTATCCTTTTAGCGTTTTAATAAAAGTATTAGTTTATTGCAAATCAACTAACTCGCCCCTTACCGAAAAATTACGACATGATTGCATAGGCATTATTGTGGCTAAGAGTTCGCTCTCTGAGGCGCTGCCTTTTCACACCCCTATTTTAACATTTTATGTGAAATCTTTCCCCGGTGTGATGAAAGTAAACGCTCGCTTCTCTAGTCTATTTTTCGGTCGTTGAGATTTTCTTTTAACGTTGACTTCTTATTTTAGTTTCCTAATGTACCATATACTTCGGTGTATAAAGCAACCGTCAGATAAGACGAAGTACATAATTGAAGCTAATTTTAATATATCTATCAATAAACGGGTTTGTAAGACGATTGCTAAATCACGAAATCATGTTTGTTTAGCCTAGGCTACAGATTGCAACATGGCTTTTAAAGATGATTTTTTTTAACTTTAAGGATCGTCTTATCCGGTCGAAATATACGGTATATTCGTCCACACATTGGTTGTGTAGGTCATTAAAATCACTGTCAGAATAATGATATTTCGTTTTTGTAATCTTTAGTTACAGTTTTCGTTCTTATGCCAATAAAACTCGAATATTTCATAGGCTGTCTTCCGAGTTACCTGTAATATAGAAAATTTCCTGCATCTTTATTTCCCCTTAAATGACGCAGGTTAACTGTGATATCGTATAATTGTAAATAGGTGAGACAGGGGAGATAATCTACTAAATCAGTGAATATTAAACTTATCAATTTTACACAGGTTATTCATTCTCCGGACGATAATACTTCAAGCAATTAGACAATGACTGCTGACGAACGAGCCAGCAGACAATATTTAAATCCGGTAAAACCACACAAGCCATATTACTTGATTATTCCATTCGGTGTATGTTCCGAATTTAATTAATCATTGCCGTCCGCCATTTTAAAGACGAAACCATGTTTCCTACCTTCATTGGTATTTCGGTTACACGATGTCTGATCGAACATTTTAAACTGCAAAGAAGACAACGTATATCGACTAAGCTGAGATTAACCTGACACGCGTTCGTTGAATTCGTGGGTCACCCAGCTCGAATTGTAATTACGACACTGGGGGATTAATATGTTACGCTTCGTACCTCGCACAACAGATTTAATAAGCACTTAGGTATAGATGCACAGATTCGCTACAATCTTAATGCCGTGATATATCATTACCAACGAGACTTATGAAAGATACGCTGGCACTGTTATAAAGTTTACAATTGTTTATTACGATTTGTAGATCATAAATTGTGTTATTATGATTGTAAATCATTAAGTATAGGTGTTTTATGACTAATATTTAGAAATAATGAAACAGATCTTAGAATATATATCCTATAACAAAGTCAGTAACATGGCTATATTATTTTAAAAGATACTAAAATTTAGTGCAATTTCAATAATTAATTTTTGTGAACAAATCAGTTTAAATTCTGGAGTGTATATCCTCGTCAACAGGCGAGTATCTATCAACACAATGTTTTATTTAGTAAACTTTACTATTAAGATGGTGCATCCATCGAAACCGATCCTATAAATCGTTTAATATGCAAAACTAATATAGGCAATTAGGAATTTTGGAATATATATTCTAAAACTACAGTGTGCAACACGGGACTATAATTTTATTATAAATGTTCATGTTCATATGCTTATCCAAGAGGCTATACTCTGATACATGATCTTTTTTAATGCGAGAACAAACAAACTTTTATACACGTGGCACTCTAGATAGAAGCAATAATTAAAATTGCTTTTGCCTGGAGTAATTTTTCCTCTGTTGATCAAATACAAGAAGTTGATGTGTAATATCACAACATATAAGATATTTGCTCTTAGAAAATCGACAAATATATATTCAATTAAATGTTAACAGTTCGGAAAAATTGCATATAGAAAATACGTGTTCTACATAAAATTCTGAGTTATTTAAGTAATCTATAATATAAATCTCACTTGTCTGTTTAAATGTATGTGTGTATGTTTGTGTAAAAGTTCGACAGAAGCAGCGGGTGTTCACGAGATTTGTATCACTTTGAAGACCGATCCTTCGGACGATTAATAACGAAGAATTGAAGAAAAACCATAATTTTTCACCCTCAACTGGGCACTTTATTACAAGGAGGAGTCGCTTTTTTCGACGATATTTTCGAAAGTCATCGCTTCTTTTCGATTGTTTAGCCTTAATTGTAATCTACTTCCGGCTTGGCGATGGGCGCAACAGCAAAGACATCAGAGGTTTTTTTCACGTTCTTTTGCTACTTCGTGGTACGGGTTCGATCGTTCCTGCTTACTACCACCTTTTTTTTCTCTCAGCGCACACTTCCAAACACCCAGGCACGATCGGAAACCCAGGCTACTCAACCTATAAAGGATCAGTGCGCATGCGTGAGCGTCAAGAATATGTATGTGCTTGGTAAAATCCTCACCTAGTGAAATGTACATCATGAATGACGCAATACGGATTTTACACAACGGAGTATGTTACGTGGAAATCTTTTCGTACTATACTATATATTTGCTGGTATCTAAAACCGCAAAAAATTAAAAAAAACTAATCCTATATTTATTGTTTTAACCCAGTAATTACACTAGTTTATATAAAACAGTGCAGAAAACTACTATGATTTATCGAAACTTTCTATGTTAATAAACACAGCCTAGATTAAAAAAAACGCATTTTATACATCTACTAAAATCTTAAATAGCTAATATGTTAAAATTAAACAAAATAAATAAAAAAAGCACACAGAAAAAACAAATAGCAGTAACTAAAATACTCAGAAATCTTTGAGACGTATACTCAGTATCAAGTGACTGATTACAACACCAGAGAGTGATGTTACTGTCAAAGCAAGAAACATGATCATCGAGCCAATAATAATCACATTACATATGCGCTGCAAAGGGCACACTGTTCGCATGGACAGTAATAGAATACCTGGCAACCATTTTACAATCAACCGGCGACCACAACACACGGCCAGAAAAAAAGGTACAAAATCTGTATCACAGAAAACTATGATAGATTACGAGTATGAATTTAAGGAAAGTTGGCATTCGAAATATTATCATTGAGAACAAATGTAACATTTTTATAACATAGGGATTATACATATATGCAAGGGTTTATACGTCTTTTTTTTTTACACGATTCTCGCTTTTTTCATGAAGAAAGTAATACAGAGGGACTTTGATTAGATATCTCTTATACGGTTCTATTAGGAGAGAATTTACTTGGGAGGGAGAGACATTAATAGAAAGGTCATTACATATGTTATGCATCTTCTTTTTTAATTAAAAAAATTTCGAATGACAAGAATGATACCATAAAAACAAGCACGCTCATGTGCTACCGATTTCATTTTCTACATAGTCCCCAACATTCTAAATGAACTTTTGCAAGCGATGTAATGGTGGCTGTGCATGGGCGTCTAGAACGTGCTTTGTGACGCAGATCTTTATTGGTACTCAGAAATCGACGAACTCATCTCCTTAATCTACTGAGATCATGTGTAGCGGCTAAACAAGCGCCAGTTGTGCAATTATTTTTTCCTGCATGAAGGAATTGCATCACTCACATCTGCTACTAATGCACGTCCTTTACAGAATTTTTTTTCTTAGGGTCTCACACCGTCAATATCTAAAACCAAGTAATGAAACATCCAGGAAATAATGCATAAGTTCGGTAATCATAACATTGCAATTTGCAATCCCCTTTGATCTATTCGAGTGAAGTAAATACTAGGGGGGTTACGTTTGCAACGCCATTCCTATTATCGTAGCTAGTTATTTAAAACTTAACGTTCCACCTAAACGAAGTGAGTGACGCGCAAGGACAAAGATATCTCTACATTCGTTCAGAACATCAGTAGTCTACACTGTTAGCCGTAGATCGTTTGAACCCCTTCACTCGGAGAGACTGATCATAAAACCCCAGTTTTCTTTTCGATCGGAAACATGGCGGCATTCTTCATTCTCTATCTGTTTTGTTTACTTCGTTTGACCTCTGCCCCTAGTTCAACTTTACAACATTTTTGTTTTAGTCAACCCATCGGAACGATTCTCTTTTACAGATTTGGTTTAGTATTTATCTTTAGTGAGATACTTCTCTTTTAGAAAGGTTTTCTAACTTAAGCCATGCCCTAATATGTAAGCCTTACTTGAATAAAGGTTGTGCATTTTATAGAAATAATCACAGAAACGTGGATTGTGCAGTAGCTGACAGAAAAATCTCCATGAAGAAACTCAGAAGTGTGAAAAAAGTGACCGTTAATTAGCTGAACTTTAATCTAAAAACACCCCCTTCTCAATAAATTGGACTATTATTTAAAAGAAAAAGTCTTACACTCCGTGGTCTTGTAACCTTTGCACATCTGAAGATATTAGTATAATTAGGTCCCCATGAAATATCAACTTAATTAATTCCAAAAGTGAACTCATTTCCCAACGTAAATGTAAGGAAAAATTTAAATATAACCAATTCGAAATTATTTACCTCACTTCTTAAACCCTCGGTTATAAATTTACTTAATATAAGAGATTGTTTTTGTGAAACTAGAGGAGCGGCTGCAGACTAATCCTAACGTTATATCCGTGTATATGTGTTTGTTTTTTTACGTAATGTGTGAGTTTACGTATGTGTGTATATGCGTGTATATGTATGTGTATATTTTTATATCTATATATGTATTTGTGTTTGTATAATTACATGTGTATGTCCATATTTCTTTTGAGTGAGTTTTTTCGTTTAGTCTAATTTCTTTTCGTACATTATTTCACATTTTTATTCTATATTTTTATATGTTGTATATGCATTGATACCGTCATATATTTGTATGCGTACAATTATACTTATCATGATACTTTAATTTATTAAACAGACAGTAACCCCCTTAGCCATTTGAAATTCTTTCCTAATTTAAAATAAAAAAATGAATACAACTTAGCCCATTTCCCCTTTTCTTAGTAGCCTCCTCCCTCAACTATGTGCATATCTCTTTCTTCTCTCTCTTTTGGGTTTCTTATTATTCTTTCTTCCTCTTCTCTGTTCTTATTTTTTATTTTCATTTTTCCTCTCTTTCTCTCACCACCCTATTATTCAATCTTATTTAAAGTCGCAATTTTAACACTCTCATTTGTCTTATACGTTATTTGGTTAAAAAATGTTTTATATAAAAAAAAATATATAAACTTCACTTCTCCATGATCTCATTGTTTTTTTTTTCTAGAAGCTGCATTTTACTCTGGCCATTTATAATTCTGTTTACTTATTGATTACTAATGGATTTTCAACTGACCCATTTTGGATTTCTTTTGTTCTGGATTTTTCTATTCTTTCTCATTGTATTTTGCTATATTCTTGTTTTGCGTTGTCCCCGTTTCTAGCTTCCTTAATGTCTTTGAATCCTAATGAACTCTCACTATCCGTTAATTGACTTTTCCTTCAAATATAACTTTTATATTGTGCGGGGTTTTTTCAATGCATTAACCTGCAAATTTTATTGCATATTTTGAAAACTTCTTCCTTTCTGATGAGAGGAATTGCATTCTTCTAAACTCAATAAAATCAGAGTTTTCTTGTTAATTTGTACTTCTGGTCGAATAATTAAAAGTTTGTTTGAATAACTAGATTATTATATATATATATATATATATATATATATATATATATATATATATATATATATGTGAATTGCGAGGAATTTACGCAGATCTACTAACGTTTCTACATTCTTCAAATATTAAGTTTTGGTGCTCTGATGATACGAAAATAATCTAGAAAGGTTGCTCGGTCTTGTACACACACAAACACACGAACACTACTACTTTTTATATATAGATATATAGATATGTACATTAAAGGATTGGCAATTGCTTATCGACTAACCCTGTTCGGGTGAAATAAATTCATAATGCAATCAGCTTAGATTTTGTTGCGTCTATAAGAGTTACAAAGCCTCTTTTAATAAATTAAAGTTTAGCCTCCTTTAAGGAATTAAGATAACGCTCTAAACGTTGGCGCAAATTTCGACTGCTGGTTGTTGGATAGTCTCTCTTACTGTTTATATTGAATGCTCTTAAGGTTGCATTTATATGAACTTCATTTCCTTTCTGAGTTTTTTGATAATTATCGGTGATCTGTAGGCAAGACTTTCGCGTACGGTCGTCAAGGGTGCGTTTGTTTTTTTGTTTTTTTTCCGGACGAGCAGTTCTTATCACTTTGTAAACGTATGATTGCGTCTCGACAGACAATAAATACTCCCTATATATATATATATATATATATATATATATATATATATATATATATATATATATATGGGTGTGTAATTGTGAGGCAATGGTTACGCAATCTACACCAACGACTCTCCTTATCGACATCGCTTGAGTTTTATTGTTGCAAGGAGAACTCCAGGAGATCTGTAAAAACTGTCGAGCTTCACGGAGACCACATACAGCACTTGGTATTTTCAAATGGTTACCTATTTTAGTACTGATCAGCCTCAACATTGCTTAACTTCGGTGATCTAAGAGAAGCCGATGAGTAATTATATGTTCCTTAGTATAAAGCAACACAGACCAGCATCACGTTATTCCCTTTTATTCGAGGCATTTCCTGACAGTTTGCGATCCATCATTTCGATTATATTTTTATTTTATTTTATACATTATTGTTGTATGAATTTAACTGAAACTAGTAAAAAGTCTTTATTTTTTAATTTTTATGAAATCTGTAATAC
>NC_136491.1:89988532-90026032 GCF_053919585.1 Euprymna scolopes
TTGCAAATCGTTTTCCCTTACGCTGGCATTAAAAGGCTGGATTGTATCTGATGTTCTTGCAACAGCAGAAGTCATCGGCTTGAAAAGCAGTTTTAAAACGTCGTTATGTTTTAGTAAACTGCCACTAGAAGAGTTGTGTGCAAAAAGTTTTTAAAATTCCCAGTAATATAAAAAAAACTCGTAATTAGGAATTTATTGCCTTCCCAACAACTTATGTGAAGCAACATTTTTCCAACTTCGCACTCTTAAAAATAAATACGGAACTAATTAAAAGCTGGAAAGAATTGCTAACAAACAAAAAAAAAACTGTATTACAAGTCGTCTCATTAAGGTCACTTCATAAACATACTTTACATAATGCTGGAAATCAGTGTCTGAATAATTTTTATTGATTAGCAATAAATTAAATCTTATAGCGGCTATCGATGTTTTTATGAATAAAGTTGAAATTAATCATGAATCTACGGAATGTATAATTACTTTACGCATAAATAACCTATAATCTATAAATCGCAATGTATGACAGTTTGTTGCATAAAAATGTATGTATATATATAAGATATTTTATAGATTGGCTCGCTTCCTGATTGTGTGTTCAAATATGGCTCACCATAATTGAAATGCTGAGAACCACTATTGTAGATGTGTGACTTCTTTTATGAACATCTCTTATTAATTGCTAAAATATATTAAAATCCTCTCGATATTCTTTGTGATATCTGTATTTGTAATAATCTCTCATTCCATATACTACTATCACCTTTTCTATTCATTTTTTATCATCTCTCCATTTTCATTTCATCCTTTCTATTTCTTTCTATCGCTTCTTCTAACTCCAATCATCTTATTCATTAATCCTATTTAACTCTACGGCCCTGTCGGTGGGGCATTAGAATACACCGACTGCCCTCCTGCAGAGGGTAAAAGTCCCTCAATGGGGGTCCAGGATATGACCTTAACCTATATCCAGTGGTGAGGCCCCAGCTTGTAGGCTTTGGGGAGTGTGGAGCCACCCTTTAATTACCGTTGCTCCCAGGTCCACTCTGACCCGGAGTGGTAGTAACTGTAAGGCTCCCAACTATGGGTTAAATAGAAACTGACTTGCAAAAAAAAAACAAATATATTCTATTAAAAAATTTTCTTCAAAATCTTTGAATTCGGCATTAAATAACCCGAAAAGGGTTGATATGCCGTAAAACAAAACCAACCAACCAACCAACCTATTTAACTCTACAGAAAATGTAAATAATGTGAGAATACCTTACAATGTTGTTATGTCAACATTCTGTAAATATTGTGTACGGCATAATCACGGCTGACACACCGGTTCCCTTCAGATCACCGAAGTTAAGCAACAATGTGCCTGGCCAATATCAGATGGGGAACCATTCGGGACTTTCAGTTATTGTATGTGATCTCCGTTTATCTCGGTATTGTTTCCAGTCTTATTTGACTTCTCCTTGCCACTGGACTCAAGCAGTGCCAACTTAAGAGGAGTAGTTGGTATAGCGCAACCCTTGCGACACAATTATACGCGCAGTTGTCCCCATAGGGGTATCTTTTGTCTTTCAAGACTGAACGGAGACATTGGATTGTGTCATGACTACAAAACCGATTCTATCCGCCTCCTCACCAATCAGCCTATCCCGCCTTGACAGAGTACAAAATAGACTTCGTGGTTTAGTGGGGGATGCCCTTTTCTCTACCCTGCAACCTCTCTCCCACAGAAGAGACGTTGCGAGCCTATCCTTGTTTTATCGTTATTTCCATGCCGGGTGCTCGTCTGAACTCCAATCTCTGGTCCCCCCTCGCCAATCTTTCACGAAAAACATCCGTCTAGCTGGATCCACTGTGAAAAATTTCCCCCACTCTATATCTGTGCCTAAATCAAAACCCGGATTCCATGAACAAAGCTTCTTTCTTAGAACTGCACGCCTGTGGAACTCTGTTCCGTCTGCCTGCTTCCCACCAGACTACAACTTGGATGTCTTCAACTCCAACGTTAACAAATTCCTAATAAACCGACCCCTTAAGTAAACACTTCATCAAATCTCCACACTAACGTAATGTACTTGCAATAACCCTTATCCCTGAGTGGCTTCCGGGCCTTGATAAGTGGTGATCACTGTGTAAAAAAAAAAGGAAATATTGAAAAAAAAGCGCATTACTTTTTAGGAAAATAGTCAATTAATTTAGTATGAAAAGCAATAGAATTGCATAATAAATAGAAATGATAGTTTCGGTTGCAGACAGATGCTAAATCTTTATTATTAAAAGATGCACTGATAAACGACAACAGAATCCGTTTTTATAAGGTAATTTTCTACTTATACGTATTTAACACTCGAAGCCGTGAAGTCTATTCAATATTGCAAACTATCTCTTTGCAATTGGCAAATATGCGTCAGTCAGTGCAGCGATTAAATGTGCTGACCTCTTTTTTGTTTGGAAGAGATACACAGAGTTCGGGCCATAAAGACAGACATGAATTATTCCTCGTTGAACAATTCTGACAGCTTTAATATCTGAGATACTTGCATACATTTTGAGACGCATTGTGTGTGTTCAGGACGCGGTGTTTTTCTCTACTTAAATTTGAAAATCGATGTGTTTTATCAATAATTTACGACCGTTTTACGTTCAAGAACAGCCCGTTAACACGGACGTTCATTTTGTTGAGCGCTTGCTAAACAGAGATCTTTGATCTTTGCATGTCGATGCGGCACGGCATGATAAACAATTTCGTGTAAGAAGACAAAACGAAACAATCAAAACATTAGTGACGGGATTTATTTATTGTTTGTAGATTAAAAAGTTCCTCTAATGCAATGAGTGAGCCTATCTGGCTTCTGAAAAGATATATAAAGAAATAATGAATATTTAAAGTAACACACTAACGCACACACACACACACACACACACACACACACACACACATATATATATACATATATATATATATATATATATATATATATATATATATATATATATATATCGCGGTTAACGGTAGCTGAATGGATACGGCTCTTGCTAATCAAACCAGACACGATTTGTATCACCAGGTTCAAATATATCGACTAGTGTTATTAGTACCACCCTGCAATGAAGATTCCCGAAAGGGTGAAACACTAGTGTCCGCGGGTAATTATTTTTTTATAGTAAATAATTATATACACAAACATTATTTGTAAAGTCTTGTAGCACTTGCTTGACAAGGTGTGGAGCTATAGTACATAATAACGACGATCTCCTAAGGCAGGAAAATAAGTCGTGGTTTTATGGTTTCAGTTTGAAAAAACATTTCAATATAAAAACCATTAAAAAGCAAAATTCCTGGGGGATTAGGTGTCACTTATTAATATCAAGATGTCCAAACAACGTCATGTTAGTGTAGCAAAACTTTTACAAGGTAGCATAAGCAATTATTGATATAATAGCTATACTTACCAGTGAGCACTATTGTATACACAGGATGAATATTCTTTATATATTTTCGAACGATTTAAGAGTAAAAGTAGACTACTATATATGTACATGCATACATTTTCATATATGGCAATAGATGTATATATATATACATCTAGTGTCAAATTGGTTAATATATATTATATTATATTATATCATATTATATATGTTATATTATATATATATCGTATTATATTATACATGTTATATATATATTAAATATATTATATACATATATTATATATATTATATATATATTATACATATATTATATGTACATATTATATATATTATATACTATACATTTTATATATTATATCGTATATATTATATATATTATAATATAGATTATATAGAATATATAATATATATATATTATATATATATTATGAATATTATAAATATCTAGATTTTATGTATATATATCATATATATATTATATATAACATATATATTATATATAAGATAAATATATATATATATATATTATATAATATATATATATAAATTATATGCATTATATATATGTTATATATATTATACATATTATATATAAATATATATATTATATAAATTATATATATATTATATATATGGTATATATAATATGTATATTATATATTATTATATATGTATTATATTATGTATTATATAAATTATATATGTATTTTATATATATTATATATTATGTATATTATGTATTATATATGAATTTTATATACTATATATGTATTATATATATTATATTAATTATATATATATTATAGTAATTATATATATATTATATTTATTATATACATATTATATATATTGTATAGTTTATATATATTATATATATAGTGTATTATATATGTATATTATATATATTTTATATATTATATTTGTATTGTACATTATATATAATCTATATATTATATATATTTATATAATGTATCTATTATATATTGTAATATATATTATATATTATATGTATTGTATATATTATATATATATATTATATATATATTATACATGTAATATATATCACATATTATATATATTATATATATTATATATAATAGATATATATTATATATATCATACATATATACATATTCTATATAACATTATATATAATTTTATATATTACATATAGTATCCTTATATATATTATATATAATATTATATATTAATTATACATATATATATTATATACATATTATATATAGTATATATATATTATATATATATTATATATATGATATATATATATATTATATATATCATATATATATACATATATATGATCAATTAGATTAATACAAACAACTGGTAACAAAATCATTGCTGCTCTCGATATTTAATGTTTATTAATATATGGTCACATAGCTCAAACAATTGCAAGCATAATAATAATTAGTAACATTTATATAGATGTCACTCCCCTCACCTTAATTAATTTTTTTAAAATATATTTTCCAAATGTTAGTAATCTGCTCTAAACAAAGACCCTTCAATTACACCAACAGTAACTATACAGAGTGGCAATGGGATCAGTTCTGGGACTTATCCTAAGTTAAATCTACATGGCAAATCTAGAAAAAAATTCGTTTTAAAATATTAAGATCTCGGTATATGTACGCAACTTTGACGACATACTTGTTTTAATGATAATAAAGAACAAATATACAAACTACAAGATATGTTTCAAAAAATAACTCAGTTCTTAATTTCACAGTATACTTGAGTAATAACAAAAAACATCCATTCACTGGCATCCTAATAGATACGTCCACTTATACTTTAACACATTTCTATAAAAAAAAAACTGCATAAATTCCAGCCCCCTGAACTTTAGGAACGAGAGCACACAACGATACAAGATTATTAAAAAAAAACTATCAAATCGCGTAAAACTTATCTCATCCACCAGAAAACCGGGCTTATCGAAATAGCATATATAAAGCAGGTACTAATCAATAATTACTTTCTCAACTATACTGTTTATAAACAAATAAAACTAGCACAAAATCCCTGTAAAACCTCAACAATAATATTAGCAAAGTACCATAATGCTAGCTCTTTTAATATATTTTACCAAAACCAAATCCAATCAACGGTTAAGATCGAAGAAAAGGTATCACCCATCGCTACTTAGCCCATGTGGGGGCAACTGTAGAATTAAATTCATTATTTACTTTAAAGGAGTTTAGAACTCAATTCCTCGTACTTAAAAGCAACTCCTCCCCAGCTCTAAAAACATTAGAGCAAACCGACGTTGTGTATAATTTCACATGCCCTCTGGCCGAATGTAAATCCCAAAGTAAACATAAGAGTAATACATACATTGGACGTACTACGGCAAAATCGTCCTGCTGACTTTCTATACATTAAAACAACACCAGCACTAGGTGTATCAGAATTTTTGTAGGATTATTTTACACCCCTAACACGAAACTGTGAATAAAATTCGTAATTTCTCCTTTAAAAGTGGATTGTTTATTTTCTTTATGGATTATACTTCCAAAATAAACTATTAAAGTTGTATAAAACGTAATAGAAATATTATTGTTATTATTTAAAAAAAAAAGCAGTAATGAAATTAATTGAATTTTATTTTTCAATTTTTAAAATTTAAAAATCTCTCAAAATTTTTCTTTTGATTCTATTTTTACGATATTTTCAGGGTCAATGTGAAATGTTATGCTCTTTCCAATAATACGAATATAATATTTTAGACAAACGTTTTTTTTTAACTCATGCACCCCACCTCATTTTGAAATGTCTATTAAAATGTAAATAATTAATTTACTCACCAAGGTTTTTATATCACAAATTGAAGAAAAAAGGTCAATAAATAATATATTCAAATGTAAAACAATAAATGTAGTGTTTTTTAGAACTTCACCTGTAAAGTCCGAACTTCTGCTTTTTATAAACCATGTTGTTTGTTTGTTTTCTTTTTATATATAAATTAAACCTTGGTCTTTGCTCCTTTAATTGAAAAAAAAAACGGGTTTGAATTACATTTTTCGAGTAATTATAAGCTTGGAAAAACAGGGGTGCAAATTATTCAATATTTTTTTCACAACGTTTCTGACACACCAGCACCATATACAAGCATATAATAAAAAACATAATGATCCCCGCTCCAAAGTTAGACAACAATGCAGAAAAAAAAAATAATCGAAAAATAAATAATCTCGTATTCAGGAAGGTCAACGGCGTTTTAAATTGTCTGGCACAGCGTATAATCGACGGACTTTAACAAAATAGCCCCATAGACTCGTTGATTTTAATATTCAGATTTTTAGTCGACTTTTAATTGACTTATATACATATATATAACAGGAGACAACTAAAGCATTATTTCTCTTTGGGAACCTTTGACCGCTTTTCGCCCTCTTTTTCCCCTTCTCCCTCATTGTGCCCAGTTTTAGTCGCTTTTAAATGCCGTATTAACAGATACAATTTTCCTTTAATCGTTGTTTTTTCTTCATTTTGGCACATGTAAATTCCCCCGTAGTGTTCTTTAATTTCGTCATAAATATTGTTTTGTATGATATCGATTTTTTTCTCAAGAGATGATAGCCGAAAAAGCTCAAGAAATTTCCGCACGTATTATTTAAATCTATTTATAAAATGTGTACCTCCAAACATATATATATATGTGTGTGTGTGTGTGTGTGTGGGCGTGTGTATGTATGTGAGTGTGTATATATATGTGTGTATATATATATATGTATGTATGTGTGTATATATATGTGCGTGTGTATATATATGTACGTGTGTGAGTGTGTGTATATGTGTGTGTATATATATGTGTTTATATATATGTGTATGTGTTTGTATATATATGTGTGTATATATATATATATATATATATATATATATATATATATATATATATATATATATAAAAGTGAGAATGCGTGTGAAGACACTACTCAGTCTATTTAATCAATGGATTTTTGATCTACGGACTTTAAATTTGGTACATATGGTATTCAGACACGCGAAAAATGTTAATCAGTTTTCATTAAAAAACACACCTGTTAAAGGGTCAAAATAAAAAAAAAATTGGTACTTGGGTGTCATCGAAGTTTTACCAGTTTGTCAACTTAATGGACTCTTTCACGATATTTTTTATACATTTTACAGATCTCTGTAAGCTAGTCTAAGGATTAACCTACTCGACTCACTATGTTTAAGTTTTAGTTGCCACCTCAGCTAGATATTTTTTTTTAATTACAAGATATGAACTGTTTAGAAAAGACATAATACTTTCATGCACATGTCTTAGTGTCCTTCCGTTTTTGACATAAAGGAATTTTAAAGAAGTTTCAATACCGGGTACACATGGAACGTATTCTATTATATATATATATATATATATATATATATATATATATATATATATATATATATATATATATATATATTGAGAGAGAAAGAGAGAGATGCAATTTGCTTTTGTTTTTGCAATACGTTTTGAATGAATTCAATTATTTATGAAATTGTATTTTTACCTAAATGCGAGTTGGGAATAATATTCCCTTTAACCAGTTTGGTATATATATTTATATATATTTATATATATATATATACATATATATATATATTATTTTTAAAATATAATTATCCACTGACACGTGTTTAGTCGTCTACGACTCATCAGAGTGGTCAAATCTCGCTAGATTCAGCAACTCTGATGAGGTGTACACGACGAAACACGTGTCAGTGGATAAGCATATTTTAAAAATTATATATATGCTCCCATTTTTACCCGATGCTATAATGTGGTATAGAATCATACGCAATCTATAATATAAATCTCACCTGTCCGTTTAAATATATATATATATATATATATATATATATATATATATATATATATATATATATATATAATTTAATAGAGTATAGAGAGGAAGAAAATAATATATATTTATTTTTTATTTTGGAGTCAAAATATTTCTTATGGTCTACATAATCTCGCCTATTTTCCCTTGTCCTGAATATGACCTTAAACTATATTCGATGGTGATGCCCCAGGTTGCGGGCTTTGGGGAGTGTGGAACCACCCTTTAATTGCAATTGCTCCCAGGTCCACTCTGACCCGGAGTGGTAGTACATGTTTGGGTCCCAACTGTGAGTAAAATTGAAACCGACTTGCAAATAAATATGTATTCTATTAAAAACATTTTCTTCAAAATCACCGGATTCGGCATTAAATAACCGGAAAGGGTTGATATGCCATAAAACAAAACAAAAAAAAACAACCAACTGGGAAGATTACATCGCAGTCGATTATCGAAACGTTTTCTGATCATTTACTATTATTATTTTGAGGGTCTTTTGTAGATTGCCTCAAACAACATTCCTTGGAGTGCAGTTTATTTTAGTGTCGTTTTCTATTAGATTATTTTCGACCCACCTTGATCACCATGCCAAAAACTTTAGTTGAATTATATATTATACTTTGTTTCCTAACATTTTCTACTTTATTTCCCCCTTTATTCTCAACCAACTTTCATTATATATATATATATATATATATATATATATATATATATATATATATATATATATATTCCTATTTTACTTCTACTTTGATGTTTCGTCTACATTTCTTGTCGTCTACCTATTCTCCTACCAATACTCCTTGATATTTATCTTCATCCCCTTTAATACTCCCAATTAGTTCAGCAATATTAAACATTTTTTCTTACACTTTTCATTTCTAATCTAAATGTTCTCAAGTCAGTTATATTTTTATACTCTTACAGGGTTATAATGCCGGTTTTTCTCACCTTCTGATGAGACGCATTTAACTTGGAAATGACGTAGTCTACAGCGGCTTGTTTCTATTTCCATCTTATTTCCTTATTGATTCTATGTAACTTTTATTTCCTGTTTCCATAGTTTAATATATGTGCTTAGGCCCCGCCTGGTTAAGATAACTTTATAAATATTAAGTCTTTAATATTTATAATATATTCTAACTTTGCTATTTCGATCTTCTTTGTAAACGTAATTGTAATTCTTATTTAATATATATATATATATATATATATATATATATATATATATATATATAGAGAGAGAGAGAGAGAGAGAGAGAGAGACAACAATACGGCACTACCTCGTTCCGGAGTTGGTGAAATCGTCATATGGTGGGGCTTAAGCAAAATTTTATACAGTACATAATAAAAATTTGTAATAAAATAAAATACAGTATGTAATACACATGCATATAATAAAATAACAGTATAAATAACACCGTAAGCTAGGGCGAATTGCTTTATCAGGCCCGGAAAAACATTGTATTCCACATCGTAACCATGAAAAACCTACCGTATCCCGAGGTTCTACTGTATGCAATATATATATATATATATATATATATATATATATATATATATATATATATATATATATATTTCATGGATCAGTGTGGAATAAACAGGTTTTATTAATATATATATATATATATATATATATATATATATATATATATATATATATATATATATACATATATATATAAACATGTTTATTCACTCCCAAAAACAAAGATACTTTGTATGGTATGTTTACGGTTGTAGAAAATAGATTTATAGGAGGACAATTTCAGTGAGGATCTAGGCAGCATGGTTTTTGTTCACCTCACATTTAAACTGCTAAATGTTTGTAATATCTAGCGAACAGGAACGCAGTGGGTTACAACAGGAAGCGGTATGAGGAAACAAAGTGTGAGAGTAAAAATATTCCAACATGTAGCACTATATTCAATGCAAAGAATGGATATTTTACAAAACCATTTAGATTAAGAACCTGTCTAAGAGTGAGGTGCTGTTCACCAGTGCAGCAACGCAGATGCGACAACCATAATCTGTACACTGCCGAATGGTGGCATCACAAAGACAAAGGTTAGTGTCTGGTGCGATATGAAAGATTTAAAATTACAGACAGTGCATTTATTGCAGGTGCAATATAGAAAGATCCGAGATTATCATGACCGACACGCTGTTAACATAAAGCAACAAATAAGTAAATAAAATAAAATAGAGATTAAAATCACAGTACGAAACCATGTAAATAATATAGCACTTACTCATAACAATATTGCCGAATAATACCGTCATTAGAAAAAAACACACACAAGTGAAAGCATTGTTATTGTTTATCTTCCCCAGCTATCCAAGTCCAATTTCCCTACAGACAATTTTTCACCATAATATGATTACTAGTATTGACCCTGCTTTTGCTCTTTTCCAATGGGATTTGTTTAGAACCAATTTCCATTGTAATATCAATAACAAAACCAGCACAAGCCAATTAGAGTTCGTTTAGGTTCACTTATGATTGTGTATGTACAAACTCGTATATTAGATTCCTAGCACTTCATGGCCAGATTTTAACTTTTATCTGTCGAAACAAATTACTTCCTTTTCCTCTCTAGAGAATGTTCATGGTGATAAAACGGCATTTTGTTTTTTGATAAAGAATAAAAAAAAAATACATAAAAAACATTTTTTTTTTAATTCAGCCTATTACAATCTATTGCTCTACTCTTCCTACAACCGATTTCTCTCCTGCTTTCTTCGTCTTTCTATCTGATAAATACATTCGCATTTTTTTATGTTATGTAGTTTTTATCACTTTTGTAGTTGTACCATTCAATTATCCAATAATCACATGACTTGTAACGGAATGTTGAGACCAAGTTAGGGAGCGTAGGATCTACATGAACGTAGACGAACAAAGAATACTATAATGTCCCTATTTACTATGCCTCCCCACGGGACAGAGCTAGACAATGTCATGCAGGTAACAAATGAAATAAAGCTCCCATGTGAATTTTTCTCATTTGAAGAAAATATAATAAAATTTTAACCAAATTGAATATACAGATACACACATCTCGAGGGTTTTATTAAAGAAAGCGATAAGTCATAAAATGTGAAAATAAAAAAAGAACGACGTCATGGTTTTGTATATTTGACTTTTACTATTGCTTCCATCACTATTACAGATTTAGTTTTTGTATATTTGACGTCGTAACCTTACTATTGCTTCCATCACTAATAGAGATTTAGTTTTTGTATATTTGAAGTCGTAACCTTATTATTGCTTCATCACTAATAGAGATTTAGTTTTTGTATATTTGAAGTCGTAACCTTACTATTGCTTCCATCGCTATGAGAGAATTAGTTTTTGTATATTTGAAGTCGTAACCTTACTATTGCTTCCATCACTAATAGAGATTTAGGTTTTGTATATTTGACGTCGTAACCTTATTATTGCTTCATCACTAATAGAGATTTAGTTTTTGTATATTTGACGTCGTAACCTTATTATTGCTCCATCACTAATAGAGATTTAGTTTTTGTATATTTGAAGTCGTAACCGTTACTATTGCTTCCATCACTAATAGAGATTTAGTTTTTGTATATTTGACGTCGTAACCTTACTATTGCTTCCATCACTAATAGAGATTTAGTTTTTGTATATTTGAAGTCGTAACCTTACTATTGCTTCCATCACTAATAGAGATTTAGTTTTTGTATATTTGACGTCGTAACCTTACTATTGCTTCCATCACTAATAGAGATTTAGTTTTTGTATATTTGACGTCGTAACCTTATTATTGCTTCATCACTAATAGAGATTTAGTTTTTGTATATTTGAAGTCGTAACCTTACTATTGCTTCCATCACTAATAGAGATTTAGTTTTTGTATATTTAACGTCGTAACCTTATTATTGCTTCATCACTAATAGAGATTTAGTTTTTGTATATTTGACGTCGTAACCTTACTATTGCTTCCATCACTAATAGAGATTTAGTTTGTGGATATTTGACGTCGTAACCTTATTATTGCTTCATCACTAATAGAGATTTAGTTTTTGTATATTTGAAGTCGTAACCTTACTATTGCTTCCATCACTATTAGAGATTTAGTTTTTGTATATTTGAAGTCGTAACCTTATTATTGCTTCATCACTAATATAGATTTAGTTTTTGTATATTTGACGTCGTAACCTTATTATTGCTTCATCACTAATAGAGATTTAGTTTTTGTATATTTGACGTCGTAACCTTACTATTGCTGCCATCACTATTAGAGATTTAGTTTTTGTATATTTGAAGTCGTAACCTTACTATTGCTTCCATCACTATTAGAGATTTAGTTTTTGTATATTTTACGTCGTAACCTTATTATTGCTTCCATCACTAATAGAGATTTAGTTTTTGTATATTTGACGTCGTAACTTTACTATTGCTTCCATCACTATTAGAGATTGAGTTTTTGTATATTTGAAGTCGTAACCTTACTATTGCTTCCATCACTAATAGAGATTTAGTTTTTGTATATTTGAAGTCGTAACCTTACTATTGCTTCCATCACTAATAGAGATTTAGTTTTTGTATATTTGAAGTCGTAACCTTACTATTGCTTCCATTACTATTAGAGATTTAGTTTTTGTATATTTGAAGTCGTAACCTTACTATTGCTTCAATCACTAATAGAGATTTAGTTTTTGTATATTTGACGTCGTATGCTTACTATTGCTTCATCACTAATAGAGATTTAGTTTTTGTATATTTGAAGTCGTAACCTTACTATTGCTTCCATTACTATTAGAGATTTAGTTTTTGTATATTTGAAGTCGTAACCTTACTATTGCTTCCATCACTAATAGAGATTTAGTTTTTGTATATTTGACGTCCTAACCTTATTATTGCTTCATCACTAATAGAGATTTAGTTTTTGTATATTTGAAGTCGTAACCTTATAATTGCTTCCATCACTAATAGAGATTTAGTTTTTGTATATTTGACGTCGTATCCTTATTATTGCTTCCATCACTAATACAGATTTAGTTTTTGTATATGTTGTACGTCGTAACCTTACTATTGCTTCCATTACTATTAGAGATTTAGTTTTTGTATATTTTAAGTCGTAACCTTACTATTGCTTCCATCACTAATAGAGATTTAGTTTTTGTATATTTGAAGTCGTAACCTTACTATTGCTTCCATCACTAATAGAGATTTAGTTTTTGTATATTTGAAGTCGTAACCTTACTATTGCTTCCATCACTAATAGAGATTTAGTTTTTGTATATTTGACGTCGTAACCTTTCTATTGCTTCCATCACTAATAGAGATTTAGTTTTTGTATATTTGACGTCGTGACCTTATTATTGCTTCCATCACTAATAGAGATTTAGTTTTTGTATATTTGAAGTCGTAACCTTACTATTGCTTCCATCACTAATAGAGATTTAGTTTCTGTATATTTGAAGTCGTAACCTTACTATTGCTTCCATCACTAATAGAGATTTAGTTTTTTGTATATTTGACGTCGTATCCTTATTATTGCTTCATCACTAATACAGATTTAGTTTTTGTATATTTGACGTCGTAACCTTACTATTGCTTCCATCACTATTAGAGATTTAGTTTTTGTATATTTGAAGTCGTAACCTTACTATTGCTTCCATCACTATTAGAGATTTAGTTTTTGCATATTTGCAGTCGTAACCTTACTATTGCTTCCATCACTAATAGAGATTTAGTTTTTGTATATTTGAAGTCGTAACCTTACTATTGCTTCCATCACTATTAGAGATTTAGTTTTTGCATATTTGAAGTCGTAACCTTACTATTGCTCCCATCACTAATAGAGATTTAGTTTTTGTATATTTGAAGTCGTAACCTTACTATTGCTTCCATCACTATTACAGATTTAGTTTTTGTATATTTGACGTCGTAACCTTATTTTTTGCTTAATCACTAATAGAGATTTAGTTTTTGTATATTTGAAGTCGTAACCTTACTATTGCTTCCATCACGAATAGAGATTTAGTTTTTGTATATTTGACGTCGTAACCTTATTATTGCTTCATCACTAATAGAGATTTAGTTGTTGTATATTTGAAGTCGTAACCTTACTATTGCTTCCATCACAAATAGAGATTTAGTTTTTGTATATTTGACGTCGTAACCTTATTATTGCT
Source organism: Euprymna scolopes (assembly GCF_053919585.1). NCBI lineage: Eukaryota > Metazoa > Mollusca > Cephalopoda > Sepiida > Sepiolidae > Euprymna > Euprymna scolopes. Next base: position 90,003,010 of record NC_136491.1, read on the forward strand.
TCATCACTAATAGAGATTTAGTTTTTGTATATTTGAAGTCGTAACCTTACTATTGCTTCATCACTATTAGAGATTTAGTTTTTGTATATTTGACGTCCTAACCTTATTATTGCTTCATCACTAATAGAGATTTAGTTTTTGTATATTTGAAGTCGTAACCTTACTATTGCTTCCATCACTAATAGAGATTTAGTTTTTGTATATTTAACGTCGTAACCTTATTATTGCTTCCTCACTAATAGAGATTTAGTTTTTGTATATTTGATGTCGTAACCTTATTATTGCTTCATCACTATTAGAGATTTAGTTTTTGTATATTTGACGTCGTAACCTTACTATTGCTTCCATCACTATTAGAGATTTAGTTTTTGTATATTTGAAGTCGTAACCTTACTATTGCTTCCATCACTAATAGAGATTTAGTTTTTGTATATTTGACGTCGTAACCTTACTATTGCTTCCATCACTAATAGAGATTTAGTTTTCGTATATATTTGACGTCGTAACCTTACTATTGCTGCCATTACTAATAGAGATTTAGTTTTTTGTATATTTGAAGTCATAACCTTACTATTGCTTCCATCACTAATAGAGATTTAGTTTTTGTATATTTGAAGACGTAACCTTACTATTGCTTCCATCACTATTAGAGATTTAGTTTTTGTATATTTGAAGTCGTAACCTTACTATTGCTTCCATTACTATTAGAGATTTAGTTTTTGTATATTTGACGTCGTAACCTTACTATTGCTTCCATCACTAATAGAGATTTAATTTTTGTATATTTGACGTCGTAACCTTACTATTGCTTCCATCACTATTAGAGATTTAGTTTTTGTATATTTGAAGTCGTAACCTTATTATTGCTTCCATCACTAATAGAGATTTAGTTTTTGTATATTTGAAGTCGTAACCTTACTATTGCTTCCATCACTAATAGAGATTTAGTTTTTGTATATTTGAAGTCGTAACCTTACTATTGCTTCCATCACTATTACAGATTTAGTTTTTGTATATTTGAAGTCGTAACCTTACTATTGCTTCCATCACTAATAGAGATTTAGTTTTTGTATATTTGAAGTCGTAACCTTATTATTGCTTCATCACTAATAGAGATTTAGTTTTTGTATATTTTACGTCGTAACCTTACTATTGCTTCCATCACTAATAGAGATTTAGTTATTTGTATATTTGACGGCGTTACAATCCTAATGCATCTATCATTGACTGAGACTTAGTTTCTGTATATCTGAAGCCGCAACTCTACTATTGGTTTTATTCCTGATAGAGATCTGCTTTTTGTACATGGGAAGGCGTCATTATACTATTGTATATATAACCAGTGAAGATTTAGTTTTTGTATATCTGAGCTGTAACTATACTATTACTTCTATGACTAATGGAAAATTCTTTTATGTGTGTCTGAAGCCGTAATTATACTATTACTATTTTCTATGCTAATTTAAGTTAGCTATATTATATTTCGGACGAATATATTTTTATTCAGTATTCAATTCACAAAGGTAATGTAATATGTTTGGTTCAGATGACACTATCTTTTCGGGCATTATCTTTTTAATTGTTAGATACTAGTCGCTTAGTATCGGTTCTGTACTTATTATACTTCCTCCTGTTTTTTTTATTCTGGAAGAGATAGCATAGTATGGATTTTTTTGTCAAGGTATCGTCGTCCCAGGTATTATCGCTTCCGTTTTGGAGACGGGGAGAATTGTTTATAATTTTCCCTGTTGTAAATAGACCAGGCCCCTAGGAATTATCTTCTTCTTTTGTGGCAGAGTAGTTTGGTGTGTGCCGTCTAATCTTGACTCCATCTTCTCAGAATCAAGTTTCATTTTTTAGAGAGGTGGAGTAGTATTATATATTTCATGATAAAAATCTTAGTTTTTATTTTATTGTAGTAGATAAAGAAATTAACCAAGCCTTTTTGCTTCGCTTAGAAAAATACTCAACCAAAATACCTAACTCTTGCTCATAAACTATAATTTAATGGTTTCAAATTTACTAAACGTTCTAGGCACTAAAGCTTTAAGGCGTAGGAATGTAAAGTCCTATCATTTTTTAATCTAATTTGATTTACCACTTCTTTTAAGTAGAGAGTCATACCGATGCCGTCAGGCATTGTATCTAACATTTGCCTTCTTAACTGGCATTATTAGTATATTCTATGAAACTAAATACAAAAGTCTGGAGCGAATTTTGAATACCTGGGATGCAAAATAAATGTTTTTTAATGCATATATTTGCCCGTGCATCGAATCAAATCAGAACATTTTAAACACCATACAAACTTGGCAAATAAAAAGTTAATTGCAATTAATTATTGCAAGTTAAAAATGTCTCTTTCTTAAATTAATTTATGAATATTTTAATTGAAAGACGTTCAATCTGACAGCAAATCATGAAATGTAAATTATAGTCTCCTTGTCGTGCCGTAATTTCTGAGACGCTGAAAAGATATCGCCAAAATGTTTCGTTAGGTCACAATTAAATGTAAACATATATAATGTTTGTGTACCCGAATGCACACACATACGCATATATATATATATATATGCAAATACACACAACGATATACATATATATATATATATATATATACATATATATATATATATATACATATATATATATAATGTATATATATACATATATATAATAAATCCAAAATCCGGAATATATATTTATTTAACACTCGTAGTATTTTATCCATACGTTTATGCATTATGTCTTGCTTGTGTTTTGTTGAATAGCGGAAGTTAAACATGCAACTGACCAGAGATAGATATGGGTTCCCCGGAAAACATCAGATTGAGATTCTTTTTCCTTGCAATAAAAAGCATATTGTGTAAGAATATTAATAAAAGAAAATGAAGATCTTGTATGACACAATCTGCTGTTTTATTCTAAGAAATTGTATATATTTACTCATGCATTGTGTCACAAAAGATTATGGAGGATTAGAAGTGTAGTTTACAGATGTGCAGATACTTTTATTTTCTCATAAAACTTCTATATGAAGTAGATACTTAGTTTGAAAAGTAATACGTGTAAATACTTATTCAATATCTACGTTGAAAGGGTGCATGTATTTTATGATTAGTTAGCTACAATGAAAAGAAGAGCAGCAACATACTTTCTCCGAGAATCAACAGTTGACTTTTCTGTACAATTTCGTTTTTCAACGGGATATATGTTCATGCTTCTACTTATCATAGTGTATATTTGTAAGTTATGTAGTCGCAATTTGGTGTTAACCTCAAATAATATTAGAGGTTTACACTGGACTACTATTTACTATCTAGAGCATATATGACTTGAGTTTCAGTCCCCCCCCCTTATCCTGATGAAAACAAAGCAAAACTTTATAAAAAAACATCTTTTAAATATAATTTACATAGTTCTATATTTTATATGCCATCTATTTAATGCTATGTATATGGCCTTGTTTTTTTTCTGTCAGAAAATAGTACAAATATATAATATTAGATTTGATTGGGAATATCCTTAACAGTTTCAGCAGCAGCAACATAATACATATGCAAATGACCAAGCCAGCATAAGAATTGGCATCACAGCAGGAGAAAGAGAATGGAAAAAAAGGAGGAAGAAAAAAAAGGACGCACGTGGAAACAAGTGACGGAGAATACACGTGGGCGGTAGAAGAAAGGAACACATTTGGTCGGCAGACGACTAGAAAAGGCGAGTGCCGATCTAAGATGAAATTGGCCCGTGGCGGCGAGAGACTTTTAAGCCCGTGTCAAGACGGCAGGGTATTTTAAAGTACACGGCAGACGAGATAAATTAGGGATTTTTAAAATAAGAAGCAATGTGTCATTTTGGAAAACCATGGATAAATTTTTCGACTGAAAAACACGAGTCAAATTTCTCCGTTCCGGTTTCGTCCATTTACGACTGGTCTATACATGCAACGTGCCTTTGTTATTAACATGTGACTGCACCGTTAAACCGTGATATTTGGGATATTTTTCATGAATAACTTAACATATTGTCCTCTTACTACTATAATAGAGAAGGTGTTTACTATTAGAGACGTTTACTATTTTCATACCTTATTCATATGTGCTTGTGGTAGTATTTTAATTAGATATTAAAATTTAAAAAGTGACACATTGTGTAAATGCTCGAATAAATAGTTAAATATTACGAGACGTTGAATCAAAAATGAGTCGGACGAGAAAATATAGATACCTGTAAGAGCAATGATTGACCTTTCCACTTAATCACAAATAAAGCCTACTAAAAACAATTAAATCGATTTATACAACGCAATTTAAGGACGGCGTTATGTTTTAGCATCTCTTTGGTCCGCCTGAACAATATATGAAAGCATATTTAGAAAGTAAGATAGAATACTTTACTTTATTGTTATATTTGTTTAAATTTGCGTTAGGATTTGTGCTCCTTTTCTAGAAGCGCTGGTTGAATTTGAATAACATGAAATACGTATTAGATACGTTTGAAGCCGAAACCACGCGTTATTACAAAATAAAAAGACATTTATTTTGTTTGAAATTTATATAGGAATTCATAAATATATTTCAGAGATAAACTTCATCTTCACTATGTTTTTTTTTAAATTGTTGTTGTTGGAGCATAAAATCAGCAAGTAGAAGTCTGTTTGGTGTTTTCACGGTAGTCTTTTACAGTGTCGGAACGGACGTTGCTCACACAAAATTTACTTAGGGTTTGTGTTCTTAATATCTGTTTATTTCGTAATAATGCGTTGTTTCGGATTCAAACGTATCAAATACGTATTTCTTTTTATTCAATTTGTTTAAATATTTTTTCTCAATTTACACGTCCTCTCACAGAAATTTAAATCAAGCTAAAACTTATGTCTCAAAAACTAATTTTAATTTTAATAGAAATGTATTTTATGATTTTTGACTCTAGAAAATTCCGAATACGATATTCGTAAAGAAATGAACATTCATATATTCTTGTTATATTTTTGCTTCATTAGTTTTTAAGGCTTACTGCATCAAAATCCATGCAAATCTGAAATATTTCAATTTTTGTGCTATTGAGTAATTAATATGCCCTTCTGTAAACATTTTGACATACTCCAAAGAAATTGAAATTTGGGGAATATTTATTAATTAATGTAAAATACGTATTTTTTAACTGCACAAACATACGGGCTGTATGATTTTTCAGGAAGGGCTTACATAATCTTTTTACCACATTTGTTTTTACATGAGACTATGTATATTCTATATTGGGGCAATATAATTCATAGTAGTTACACTGGTGTTACCAGATCAAATTTCCTGGTCTCTAATTCACCAAATATCGATTTTATTGTTTTATATCTTTCGGTTTTGCAAAACTCAGTAAGTTTATGCAAAGTTAAAAACAAAAATAACCATTTTTGCTTTACAGAAACAAAATATTTTTTTAATAAAAAAGCACCATAGTTAAAGATTAGAAGATATAAAACATCAATCATAAAAACTCTTTTTTTTAAATAAGCGACTAGGCATTATATATATTTATGTTCCGACGACCTGCAAACACTCATACCCCGTCAACGTAAATACCCCCGACAAGCAGCTAAATCACACCCCCTCACAGTAAAGATCCCTAAATGTAAGAGAGCCTTCTCGTCCAGTAGTTTCTTCCCCAGAACCGCTAGACCTTGGAATTCCCTTCCGGATTCCCGCTTCCCCAGCTGTACTGACATGCAGAAGTTCAAGTGTAACGTGAACCGACATCTAGCTGACCAACTCCACTACTCATGTAGATTATGTCCCTGATTGTAGCCCCCTGCATCAAAGTGGCAATGGTACTTGTTTGGGTGGAAAATATAATTTTAAAAAAATATCATAATGTCGTAAAACAAAGTATTGTTTTGCAATCATTATTGTTATGAAATCAATTGTCTATTGAGTGTAAGATTGTACCAAATATATAGTAGTAATTCTAAAAGCTGAACATATATATGTGACTTAGATGCTATTAGCAAGAATAAAACCAAAACATTTTGCTCCCTACCAGTATTCTCTACCATATAACGTAGGACATACAGATATCCAAACTAAAATATTTAACCCAGTTAGAGATATTCGCATATATGGGCGAAACAAATTACGTCCACTTGCGCTTGTAATGTTCCAATTTTTCAATAGTGATAGCTTAGCATCTATTTTTTATGGCTAAAATTTAAATCTAATTTCTTTCACAAAGTCAAACATCTCACATATATCAATTTTAAAGTCCAAACACCAATAATTATCAGAGTAGTTTGGTGATTTTCGTTCTGTGCACACAGATAAACACAGAGTCCAGGTCACATTTATATATAGACATGCATACGCAACTCTGTAAATGTAGAGGAAAATGCAAAATAGTTTTGCTTCAGATTGACACACAGCTAGACAGAAAAACAGGTATTTTGCGAGATTTCTCTGATTATATGTAACGTATCTCATTACTGCTCTTTTATCAGCGCATTATTTTTCTTTCACTGATATTAACAACGAAGATTCTCAGATAAGCGTTAATGCTCGAATCAATATAACATTTTTTTTTTTTTTAGCGGGGAGGGAAAGCTTATAGTTTTTTGTTCTAACAGTTTTAGGAAAAATAACATTGACACGTGCGACAAATGTAATTTGTCAAAGGAACTTAGTAATGTCGATAACAATAATACGATGGCGCACTTTAAAACTTTTACCTTCCGACAAGAAAAATAACGGAATTTCTCTTGCCAGTCTTATCTTATCTGATTTTATCTGGCAGGGATTACAGTATCTAAGACTTTTTCCCCGTTGTATTATACTTCTTCTACAATTTATCACCTCATAGTGTGTATATCTATATTTATATATAGACACACACACACACACACACACATATATATATATATATACATAAAATAAAAATTACAATTAAATTTACCAAAATGATCCAAAATGGTAAAACTAAAGTATATCATAAATATTAAAGAATTAATATTTATAAAGTTATCTCAGCCAGATGTAAAAGCTCGATAAAACCAAAATAGGAGATAGAGTTTATAATACGAGCTAACAGTTAATAAAACATGTTAAAACACTTTGAAAAAGAGTTAAAAAATATTTAATCCGAAAAGGAAACACACACACGTATATATATATATATATATATATATATATATATATATATATATATATATATATATATACATGTATTATATCCATCTACTATACCCAATATATTGATCATGTGTACCATATATCTTACCGACTAATATGCGAGCAAATAAATTTGCTTGGATTATTTCCACTCAAGATGAACAGCCCAAATATATTATAGATAATGTTTTTGTCACTATATATCTACGGAGATATGTATGTTATAAGTAATATAATAGTAATTATTTTACTAATTCAGCCTAGATTGTTTAAGCTCTCTCGTGCCTGTGTTGCCAAGTATCTTAGTATGTTAGTACGACGAAACATATTCGTGACTTTTTACGCAAAAAATATCATTCTCTTATATTTGCATGAGTAATAAAGCAAGATGTATATATGTGTACATTTGTTCTTTGATGGAATCTTTAGAAGTATAAATATAAGAGTTTAATATTCAAACCTTTCTCTATATAATTGACATTATCACTATTGTTTTCATTTCATATCAGTATTAGCATTTCAGCCCGGCGTTGTCCGGGTGGTGGGATGTGTATGTTGAGCAAGAAAAAAGTAGTAGAAGGAAGGCAGGCTCGAACCAGTACACCGAAGGGGGAAACGAACTAGAAAAATACCTGCCCTCTTTGCTGTTACGACCACCGCCAAGCCGGAAGTGACGTAGGTTTAAACCAAGGAGACAATCGAAAGGATTGGATGACTTTAAAAAATATCAGCGAAAAAAGCGACCCTCTTGTTGAAAAGTGCCCAGTTAAAGGTGAAGATATTAATGTGTTTAGCCAATCTTTCGATATTTGTCGTATGAAAGGTCGAACGTCAAAATAAAACTGATCTTGAGAAAATCCGTCGCCTCTGTCGAAATTTATAGCCAGACAAGCAAACATACATATATACATACATTTATATATTGGTAACTAAAAACTTTCGAGACAAACCGATGAAAATGCTTGCCCTATCTCTGAAACCCTTTATGTAAAATTTCAAATGTTTAGACCAGAAATTGTCTAAGTAATTTGGTAGAGACCGCAGAGGTCATTTTTTTTTAACTTAAACCCCTATTATGACCCCCTTAACATTTATTGTTTTGGGCTCAAATCAAGTTATTAAGTAAGATCCATGCCCAAGGAGCCTATATCTAAAATTTCAAGTGTTTATACCGAAAATTCTCGGAGGAGTTTGGTAGAGTTCTCAAACGTCAAATCGTTGAACTTTGACCCCTTTACAGCCAAATTTCTGGCCGAAAACCGATCACATTGATTTTCCCAAATATCAGTACCCTTTATATCAAATTTCGGGTATGTAGACTAAAAATTGACAGTTATTGCGTAGGAAAATGTACACCCACCCACCCACACACACACAGACACGTTCACTTTTATAGATATGCTAGCACGGGTGCCCACCGTTCCCCGGCTGTTTGGAGGTGTATGCTGTGCAAAAAAAAGGGCATTTTTTTTAAGCTTTTACCCTTATTATGACCTCTTAACATTTATTGTTTTGGGGTCAAATCAATTTATTAAGTTAGCTCCCTGTCTAAGAAAGCTATATCTAAAATCCCAAGTGTTTAGATATAATAATAGGGGTCACAGTTTTTTTTTACAAATTTGAACTCTGCGGTTTCTACCTAATTACTCAGACAAGTTCTGGTCTAAACATTTGAAATTTACATAAAGGTTATTCAGAGATTGGACAAGCTTTTTAATTGGTTTGGGTCGAAAATTTGAGCTATCAATATATATATATATATATATATATATATATATATATATTTGTTTGCATATCTGCCTAAACTTTCGACAGAGGCGACGTATTTTCTCAAGATCAGTATCGTATGAGTCTCTACCCTTCCGGCGAAATATACCGAAAAAGTGACTAAAAACATTAATTTCTTCACCCTCAACTGGGCACTTTTCTACAGGGAGGGATCTCTTTCTTCGCCGATATTTTCGAAAGTCATCCCCTCTTTTCGATTGTCTAGCCTTAATTAAAACCTACGTCACTCCCGGTTTGACGGTGGTCGTAACAGCAAAGACGTCACGTTTATTCCCCGTTCTTGTCCTCCTTCACGGTTAGGGTTCGAGCCTGCCTTCCTTCTCCCACTTTTTTTTTGCTCAACATACACCTCCAAACACACGGGCAACGCCGGGTTGTAATGCTAGTATCCAATATAATATGTATATAGAAAAATGTTTTGAAGCCATCGCAACGCAAAAAAAAAAAAAAAAAAAATTTAAATAATGTGTTTTCATATATTTCAGCGAAGATACTCACCTTTGGCCAAATGTTTACTTCTTGCACCTAATGATTGTAATTTAAGGCATTCACGTCTGTTTAGTTCTTATTTAATCTAAACGGACGTGAACCGCCTAAAAATACGATCATGAGGTGTAAGAAGTAAAAAAAATATTCTTGACAAAGGCGAGTCTCTTCGCCGAAATAAATCGACAAACATTAATTTAAAATTGTTTATTCTTTTTATAAGTTGCGATGGCTTCAAAACGTATTTTTACATACGTATTATATTTGATTTCCTATTTACCAACGCTTTCAAACAGGAACCAGCAAATTATATACAAACTGTGTGTGCCCAATTTAAATCTAGTACTAATAAAATATTTTGGAAAATAAAGCATTTGTTTACACGGGATGTTAATTCTTTCCCTTCGTACATCGTTAGTACGAAGAAAACTAGTCCTGAAATATTGTGGACACATTCTACGTACCATTTTTATCAGATTGTAGCTTACCACAATAAGTGCACTTCAATTAGAACTTGCATTAAATTGTCAAAAAATAACTTTATGCATTAAATGTTTAAGCAAAAATAGTTCGGTTTGAATGGATAAAAAAAAACGATTCCACTTGTAAATTAACTTTAGATTTGAACTCGTCTATTGAGATTGTAATTACTACAGCTATAATGATGTTTTATCTGCCTATTTTCTTTTTGTAAATCAAACACATCTGTTTATTTTAGTACTAATAAAAAAAACTTCAAAGACACATGGTAATAGCGTACTATGGTCCGATACATCGATCGAGACAAACTAAAATTAGTTTACTGTGTCTATATTCTGGCATATTAAAATTTAATCTCGAAACATTATGTTGGTTTCTGTGTTACGGTAGATTACACTTTTTGTGGTGTCATAAATAAATTCTAACCGATTTATTAAAGAGTACTATATCTATCTAAGCATAACCGTGTGGAGCTTGCTTGCTTTCATCTTGTCTTCAATGGGGCGATAATATCTTTTAAGAAAATGGTGAAAGATGAAGTTATATATATATATATATATATATATATATATATATATATATATATATATATATATGGTAAAACTGGTAATTAGTAAAAACGCGAAGAGAGTGCTCAATACTATTGCAGAGCAAAAATGTGTTTTATTTTTTTATTACCGTTTTATCTGTTTGGTTACGTATGTTTCGGATGTTGGACCGTGTTTACGATCTAACAGCGTCGTCAGACCTTACATAAATGGTTGGTTCGTATTAAGAAGAACTGTTTTTATGATGAATACGGGGGGAAAAGAGACAGAAAAAGGAGGGGGAGGGTTGGGGATAGGAGATAATAGAGGGGGGAGGCGGGTAAGGACAATATTTCAGTTTTGAAGTTTAAAGTATATTAGGTTGTATTGTGTGTGGGTGTAGCAGATTAAGTAGCCTTGGGTGGAGATATGTGGATATAGGGAGGGGAGAGAGGATGGTAAAGAGAAAAGAAAAAATAGAGGGGTAATGAGAGGAGGGGGGAAAAGACTTTCAATTTTTGGGTTTTAAAATTTTGACTACATTTTTTTTCCTGTTCGATAACGTATATTAATTAGATGAGAGGGAGAGAGAGAGGGAGAGATATATAGATGGGAGGAAAGGGAGGGAGACGGAGAGGGAATAGGAAGGGGGTTAGTGTGGCTGTCATTTTTGCAGTTACAGAGTTACATTTACAGGTTTCGTGGTCGTTGTTCATTTCATAGTGGGTTGTTTTTAGACAGTAAAGAGTTAATACAGACGTTGACGCACGCATAAGAGCGTATAATACATATACATACTATTACAGACCAATATGTAGACACATGGGCACATACATTTTTACCCCCCCCCCGTATTCCTCCTAAAAACAATTCTTCCTAATACTAATCAACCATTTTTTTAGGTCTGACGAGGCTGTTAGATCGTAAACACGGTCCAACATCCGAAACATATTGATCAAACAGATAAAACGGTAATAAAAAATAAAACATATATATATATATATATATATATATATATATATATATATATATATATATATATATAGTGGTCTCATTACCATATATTAGGTTCAATATAATACTCTTTAGAGAATTGTTTCCATAATCATAAATACGTAATCTGCATGGATTAAACTATCATATTTAAGCGTATCTTACGACCAGTCAATTCAGCGTGGTCTGCTAGTACTCTATTAACAAAATGATGTGGATTATTCAATACTTTTGTAATAATCTTGGAGTCTCACAATGGGGCAGGTTTGAATTCTGGGTAGCTGATTCAAGTGTAGGTCTCGAATTCTATGATAAAACATGTTACTCAATATAAAAACAAATGTATTCTGCTTAAATAATCCACGTTGTATTGTGAAAATGGATATTTCTGGAGTAAGTTAACCGAATATGAGAAGCCCAATGAAATTATACAAAGATTACAATTTGAGACTTTTAATATCGTATTTTATTATTTTTATCTCCATATGTCCATACTGATAAATGTATTAATACATGATATTGAATAGGTAACTCTATGCATATTCCATGTGTCTGTCATTTTCTTTCTACTTACACATTCCTTTCCTTTAATGGGACATTCGAAAGCGATATTACATATTTTCATAGCATAGTTGACTAAACGCTACAAATCTGAACTGGCATATATATATATATATATATATATATATATATATATATATATATATATATATATATATATATATATTAGTCAGTTCTTGAAATATTGAGTTATGTCTTCAAGCGCGCCTCTAACAGTAGGCAATAAACTAACTTAATACTATCAAGGATAGAAGGCAAGTCCTGGGAGAGCAGAGAGCATATTACTACAATTCAAATGGTAAAAAAAAAACGGCAGCGAAATGACCCAATTTCTGCAGGACTTATTACATAGAATGTATTCTCGACTAGTATATATATATTTCGGTTAAGTTTCCTTAAGCAAAGAAAGTTACAGAGAGACGACGAATTCGGTTGTATTAAATTCTGTAATATAAGCCACGTTACTTCAACAATAGTTATGAGTCTTCATACACTATTATATATGCGTGTATATGCATGTCCATGTATAGTGTAGTAAATTTTATTTACCAGGACTCGATGTAGATGTGTGAAGCAATGGATTTCCGTGTGGCGGTCGTTGAAGCAAGACATTGATAACCGCTTGATTGATTGACTTTATATTGTCGCTTTGTTGTTTACCCATGTGTAACGGATGTGACAACATTTGCACAGGATTTTCTAGATAATAAATCACACCTATAGTTGCTCTGTTGGTTGGTTAGTTTCTTTTGTTTCATTAGTCTCTAACTTACGTTTTTTTGTTGTTGTTTTACTGTGACCTTTTAACTGTCGTTTTGTGGTTAGACAGTTTATTAGTGAACCGCGACAATGAAACGATTGCTCGTGTGACTTAAGATACAACGAAACTATCCTTTGTTACAATTACAAGGAGGAATTGTCGTTGTAAGCAACGAGGCAATTCGTTTCAACTCGCAGATAATTTTTTAGAGGAGGTTGTAAATGTATTCACCACATAAGGATTTCACTTTTTTAACTTTCACATCGATATTAAAACTATTTAGTATTTGTGTATGATGGACTCTTCTGTCGATTTCGATGCATGAGTTTTCACTGCAACAACAAAGTTGCTCGGAAATCAACAGAAATGATTTGTTTCTAGTGGTGAAAGCTTTGTGTAGAACCAAACACGCGTTTTGGTATTACTGCTTACCTTCGTCGGTGCAGATGACTGCCACAGGACAGAGTATACAGTATACCGCAAAGTTTTATGTGAGAGTTTACATTCTCCTAGATGCATGTCTTAACGAAGGCTTGGGTTCATCCCTATCAGTGAATAAATGCGCCCCCATATTATCAACCTGGAAATTTCTACCACTCGGGGCGATACATACATCGCTTAGCCTCCCTATATGGGCACGCATCTGATACTGGCCAGGGTCAAAATTGCTTACCTTCGGTGATCTGGCGAGTATCGGTGTGTAAACGTTATTGTGCCGCAATTATATATATATATATATATATATATATATATATATATATATATATATATATGTATGTATAAAGAATAATGGAAATAGTATTCCGACAAAATATAGCAAGAAAAAGAAACAAACGGAGTTATGTGTGCATAAATGTTTTCGCCTTTATTTTTTGTTTTCTTAATCTCAGTCATCCAAAGGAAATCTCGAAATAAAGACGAAATCTTGATGAGCACATCACCCGGTTTGTTTCTGTTTATTTGTCTCTCTCCCTCCCTCTCTCTTTCTTTCTCTCTCTCTCTCTCTCTATCTATCTATCTATATATAGATAGATATATATATAGTGTGTGTGTATACAATGTGTGTGTGTATATATATAGAGAGAAAATGAATTGGGGAATATTAGATGGTTGTTGAATTGACAGTGGAAAGAGCTAGAGTTATACATAGACAACTAAGGGGGCGGGACAGGTGACCTGTTTAAATTAATTATAAGTAACGTTTAAATAAAAGAATACAAACTATCTTTCTTTTAAGATGTTACATAATCTCAAAAATTCAATTGTACTTTAGAGAAGCTATTCTTTACCTTTCCTGCACCATTGACCCCTCAGCTTTTTGTATAGCCGCTATTTGCCCCGTACTCCCAGACAAATAATTAATAGCCATCATAAAGTGACAGAAAAATAAGGTCAAAAAGAACCGTTTTATTGCTTAGGACTTTAGGCTTCAGTGACCTATTTTCAAGCACTTTTAAGCACATCAGACACAGGCTTCTCCACACCATCCACAGCAATGATGGCAAATGCCATATTGAACATAAGAATCCAGGTATGTGCGTTTCTTAGACGTGACACAATCTGAAAAGAAAGGATAACAATTTTTAATTATCAGTTAATCCAATTATTTACCTTGACTATATATATATATATATATATATATATATATATATATATATATATATATATAGAGAGAGAGAGAGAGAGAGTTTAAGGACCTTGTGGGGAAGGGCCTGGGAAGTTCATTTCTGGTATATATATATATATATATATATATATATATATATATATATATATATATATATATACGTTTTATTTTTTATTACCGTATCTTTCTGTTAAGTTGACTTATTGTTTCAGCTACCCGGACGTTTTTTTTTTTTTGGCTGTCTGTAGCTTCCTCAGACTTTTACAGGAATGTTTGTTATGATGGGATGAAAGAGTGAATGATGTCAGGGGTGGTGTGCGAGAAGAGCGCAAAAAAGAGGAAGGGAACAAGGAGGAAAGGTGGGAGGGGGTTACTTGGTATGTCAGTAATGTTTTAGTTTTGGAGTTTAAGGACCTTGTGGGGGAGGGTCTGGGAAGTTCATTTCTGGTGTGGCTGAGGACATAGGGATACATGGAGGGGGAAGGGGAAGATGTGGGGGTAGGAGGAGGGGGTTACTTTAAAATTCGAGTCTTAATGTTAAAGGTTTTGGCGTCTCGTTTGTGAGATGATTTCTTGATAAGTATGTCTTGACCTGTTGGGTGTTAGCTTAGATTCGGGGGCGGAAAGGGGGCTATGATTCGGTTTATTCATTTGGCTTTTATTTGTTGTTAATTGTTTGGAGATGGTTAGCTAGATGCCGCGCACACGAGCACACACATGCGCACGTACACGCATATATACTTAAAGAAACGCTCACATGTACACATACATCTCCGCCCTGGCGTGCAAATATATGCACATATGTGCGCATGCATGCATAGACACCCGCGCCGCTCCCGCTGACGTCAAATTTTTCTTAAGGTGCCAAATTGGGTACGTGTGCGTAAGAATGGATGCGCTCATACACAGGTACATACACACATCGACACCCAAGGAGGCGTATACACGGGCCTATATGCGCATATTGATTCAGATGTACCTGCACCCCACGCATACATGCAAGCGCATGCGCACATACAGATACTAATACTCGCGAACACCTTACCCTTAGTGATAGATGTACCCCGGTTGACAGTATTTGCTTTAGAGTGTATTTTCTGATATTTAATTAGAGAGTAAAATGCCAAAGAAAAACAAACGTTTATCCATTCATCTCTAGTGTAACCATATATAAAAGTTTAAGAACTTGATTCATGGTAAACGAGACAGATATTAAAATATGTATTTTCATCAAAATTGGTGCATACCATATAAAATTGGATAATTTTGTTTTCTTGAAGTAAGTAGTTCAACGGAACTCGATTTCTTTGAGAACGTCTGCTTTTTTTTCTCGTGTATTAAATTGCTCTAATGATACCAGTTTTCCGTTTCCTTCACAGACATTTTTTTCTAGATTGCAGTTGTATTTCCGTCTCCTCAGTGATTTGTCGTCATAGTCTTAAGAACTACGTTCGCTTTATTATATTGCAGGTCTAACCATTTCCAATAAAGCCGATATCCATGGCATTAAATTTCAAAATCGTGCGTTTTACTTAATTGTGACTATTTGCAATTCTTTTCCATTACCGACTGTAAGATCTCATAAAGACAGAAATGGGAACGCAGCAAGACACATTCCTGAGCGGCAATCTTTGCATCTGCATCATTATCGACGAAATTGTAGTTCAAATTGACGTTTTGAAAGACTGTTGACCAGAAAAGCTAAAATTCCAGTAGAAGAGCCTGTCAGATAGAAAAGCTTATATGATTGGTCGGCCTTATTCTAAATAATTCCTACGCAATCTACTTGTAAGGATAGAGATAATTTTCAACGATTATATATAATAAAAAAACTTTGTCTGTGTGTGTGCGCCTGTGTGTGGGTTTGTTCCCTATGGATTCAAAAACGGCTTGATTGTTTTTTATGAAATTTAACACGGAGGCACATTTGTAAGATAAGGCATATAAGCGGGATGGAAAATATCAAGGGAAGAGAAGGATGGCTGCCCTGCGAAGAGATTAGTAGCAGCAGTAGACGAAAAAGGCGCACATGCAAATTAGAAAGTATGCGTGAGTTGGCGCGACAAGAAAAATGAAAACCGACACCATGTACTCGGGAAAGTTTACGCCGAAAGAGACGGACGTGTAAAGTTAAATCGAGAATGGGCTGGCTGTGCCCAGCGTGCGGTCGGAAGAAACATAGTGAAAAAGCTATGCGGCAGCGAAAGACTTTTTAAGTGGTGTCGAGACAGAAGAGGAACGGTAATAAATACTTTTATTAAATAGAGAAAAAAATGCCGGCTCAGATTTTTGTTTTATCTCTTTCTAGTTTTATTTAATTGAATTAATATAGCAAAGTATAACGCCATGTGGCGTTACACTTTATGTGACTGGCAGTGTTCGTAGACAGGTTTTTCATCGGAATCTCTTCAATAAGTATCGATAAAAGGATTAATCTGATGAACGAAGGAAGAGACGATTTTGATCGAACGTAACACCTTACACAGCCTTACATCGCAAGTGTGTTTGATAAGGTTTATTACCAAGCATGTTGAAAGGCCGAGATATATAAAATCAACGTGACACATTTTGCATTTTAAACTCTAATTCAAGATAGTATATATAAAAAAATAATTATATAAAATCAACAGTAGACTCTCTGCAGTGCAATATAAACTACACTTTATGGTAGATTAATTAACTACGGAGAGACATGTAAAGGTTCCTTCCGGTGAACCACGATGAGGCTCTTACTATATCAGGCAAGTAATCGATTTTATTGAAAATGGGAACATTTCACCGATTTCGATGACAATATATAATGTATGAGTGCGAAACATTCGTTGATTCTTATTAAATCCTGGCCAACGTCGGGTCTCCCTGCTGGTCATAACTTAATCGATTACAGTTGGAAACGACCAAAAAGCTGGGTTTTTGTTTGTTATTACTAGGGCTATGACAAGACCATATTATTTTCATTGTTTTGACTCTCGAGAATATATCCAACACACACACAGTTAATCAACCGATAACCACATCACCCTATATAAAAGCGTATATCAACGGATACACACTCGAGAGTCAAAACAATGAAATGAATACGCAGTGGCTAAAGCCCTAGTTATTACATATTGATGTCCTTGCTGAACTGGCTACTAGTGTGGAGTGACGAGACAGAAGTGCCAGGTTCGAATCAAGTTAGTTCTGCAACAATACTTTCACTCTTGGAAATTTCCAACCAAATAAAACAGATTATGCAGGCTTCATCACAAGAAAAAATACAAAATAAAACAAGGTATATCAATTTAAAAACGGTATTCAACAGCATGTATATCCCGCTCACAGGAAGATGACATACAGCACAGTCACCCATCTTGTACTTGTCATGTATAAGTATTGTCGTATTACAAGAGCCGGTGTGAAAACGGGACAATGCTGTACATTATTACTATTGATGTTGGCGTTTTTATGTGCTGTCGCCTGTAAGTATCTGATTTTTAAAATGAAATTAAGAAAATTTACGAAAAAAAAACGGTATAGGTCACGTGTTAAACGCGTGACTTAAGAAGGGTTATCTTCTCTTTGTCTCATTTTACCAGATCATGGTTTCTGAAGATATTGGAGAGTAGATAATGCACTGTGGATGTGTTATCGGCAGCTCCAGTAACTCTCGCTTCTCCTTATTTGTTCCTTAGTCTTCATTTCCAATGAGTGATTTTTCTGACAAAGAGTGAAGAAATAGCTGCGTTCCAGGTCGGCAGTAGTTCGTGAACAGTAGCTTGAGATATCGCAGTCCTGAAAGTAGCTTAAGTCTCAGTACATCTATTCCGTTGGTAGCTATGGAAAAGGTGATTTTTGTGCGTGATGGCAGCAGCACATTCTGGGGAGAACCATGACTTATATTAAGTAGATATTACTTACCCCCTCTTTTTTAAATTCCTGAGACGAAATACACCCAACATTGACGCTTTTTGTTTTTCTACTAACTTTTGCAAAACGTAATTATGTTCTGTAAAACCAAAAACAAAAACAACACCCCCAACTTCCCCCCTTCCCCTTCTTCTCATTTTCCCTTTCTCTTTCTATTTACCCCTATTCCTGACTGGTTTTCTAACTAAAAATGTATCAAATATTAATTCCTTACCCCTTTTTCCTCTACCATTGCAAAACTCATTCATGTTCTGCAGGGAAGGGAACAAAAACTATAAAATCCACTATCAAATAACCAAAAAGAAAAACGAAAAAACACAACAAACTAACGATTTAAGATACAAAGAGCTTTAAGAATAAAAACCTTCTACAAAATAACTGGATGCAACATGAATACTATTTCCAAAATAACTGGATTCGATATTAAATAACCTGAAAATGGTTGATATGCCTTAAAACAAAACTACCAAACCAAGCCAAACCAAACCATCTTCTCTTTCTGGTTTAATAAGTACATTAAAGTTTTACTTAAAAAATGGAAGATAAGTTCGTTTAGCAGCCATTGGAATATTTACAATTTCGAGCTTCCTGGCTTGAACTTTAACTAAAGTTGGTATTCAAAACCAGTAAAAGTCTATTTTCTTTTTCGGGGTTTAAATGATAGAATCTTCGCACCGTTCCCGGCGTTACTCGGGCGAAACAAATATCAAATTTCATCTGCATAAATTGAAATATCATATTTTTTTATTTATGCAAATGTACTTATTATTGTGGATCAAATTTACCAATCATAATTATATTGTACCTAATATATATTATTGGAGACATAGCGTTGTCAAGTAATAAAATGACCTTCAATATGACATTCGAATTTATGAAGATTCCGTATTAATTACATAGAGATATATCACTATCGATTATTATATTGCACCCAAAATATAGCAGCTTTCAGACGTTAAAAACTAAAATTTGACTAGGGTACCATCAGCTATAATAGAAACTAAATCTTATAATCTGAAGCATTATTTATTAGGATGCAAGCTAACTCCATACGTATATAACTTAAACTTAAAAATATAATGCTGTTAACTGAATAAATGTATAATTGTCCATGCGTAGAAATAACACGTATATTCGACTGACGCCCGACAGGTTCCGTTTCTATCCTATTTTGGCAGCTTAGCAATGATTTCTCTGGTTAAAAACCAAATCGAAATTGTTCCACAGATCTATATCATTTATATACCTAGTTTTAAGTTTGTAGATCCAAAGTTGATTTTGAAGAGACTGTTTCATACACAGAGAAATATGTAAATTTTTCTATATGTATTTTGAATAAAATGGAAATGTCGAATTTATTCTGACAACAAGTTGAAATAGTTTTTTTTTAATTTTTATGTGACGGGGAATACTTGTCTGGTAAAATATACAAAATTTTATTATTAAATCTATTCAAGCAAATTATTTGTATCGTCCTTTATGACTGTTTTCTTTTTGTTTTGTTTATTTTTTTGTTTTTTTGATTTTCATTCACATATAAAAACTGTGTAAATTGATGGATTTTCTACTGATTTGTTATCAGTCACATAACGCAAGAGACTGTTCCCTTCAAGCGTAAAAAGTCAGAACTTTGCACTGCCAGAGGATCTCGAGTAAAATTGAATTTAAGTCCCTTGGCTCGTTTTCAAAATCAAACTACCTCGTACAATTTCTCATGCAAGCTGCCTCAGTTGGTGTCAGCGCATGCGTCATAAGTCTTTATTATCCGCGAGCAATCGTCCAAAGGTCAGAACGAATGACCTGTTCTTACAACCCGAAGCAATGGAAAAAAAATGATTGTTAGTTTTGGCGAAGCTGCTCCTTTTTATAGGGGAACATCTGCCAAATTCTTACTTTTTTTTCAAGACCAAAATCTGGTTGACCCATTTTTGCCAAAATAAGACGGCTTTTTTCGCTTTTGATAAACTCCCGGAGGAAACCTTCAGTTGATTTAAACTATGGTGCATGTCTTGGATATGTTCAAAATCTTTCCCTGTGTCAGGATTCTCATTTTTTAAAAAATTATGTGTTAGTTCTATTTTTTTTATTTTTTCTGAATTATGTGCTAGTTCTTATTTCTCAGTTTTTCTTATGTGGTTTTTGTTCCTGTATCTTCAATAGCTGTCATTTTTTTGTTTATATCTTTTCCGCCTCGTTTTTTCTTTCATATATATGTATATACACACATACACTAATAACGTTTACGCTCTCCGTCCTTACACACACATATATTGGTGTATATTCTGCCTTAGTATGTATGACTGCATTTTCTATGCTATATATATATATATATATATATATATATATATATATATATATATATAGTAATTTATAAAATATATATGGCGATTAAGCTACACCGAATATTCGGCGTTTCATCTATTCTAGGATTCCTCAGGCTTATGAGCGAATTCTGTGGTTGTTTATCGTTTTTATATGGTCCTCTTCTATTGAGGATTTAGTTAGCCAATCAGCTAATTAAATCCTCAATAGAAGAGGACCATATAAAAACGATAAACAACTACAGAATTCGCGCATAAGCCTGAGGAATCCTAGAATGGATGAAACGCCGACTATTCAGTGTAGCTTAATCGCCATATATATTTTATAAATTACTAACTAGCTCTACCTACGTATTGCGCATTTTTGAAGTAAATACTTAAAGTTCACGCATAAATCTATACTTTCGTATATTAATTTATGTGAGTAAATGAAGTAGTTATATATATATATATATATATATATATATATATATATATATATATATATATATATTTGCATAAATTCTGTGTTAGTAGATATGCCTGTATTTTCTATATATTGTATAGACGGGTATAAACATATATATATATAGAAGAACATTATGTGTGTGTGTTTTTTTAAACACTGAGTTCGTAAATAATTTTGAACCATATATTTATTCTACCCAATCGACAAATTACATATGTTATAATAGATTTTGTTCCTAGTATATTTGTTTTACTGGACTCTAGAACAATAAATGCTCATGTCCCGTAGGTATTAAGCTTCGGGCTTTTACTTCAGGTAACATCACTTAGAGAAGATTCGTGATTCTTCGTAAAAATCAGTGTAGGATAGCCACACTAGGGTTTTATTTGGACTTCAAAATACTATGTAATTTGGTATATTTACCCACGGTTTACATGTAAAGAAAGGTATCCACATGGTAGGCAATCATGTACATAGTGATTTCGTGAGTATGTGCGTGAAGAAAATTAAATCATTTAAAATAAATAATATAAACAGATCGTAATATATTGCACTATAACTGTATGTTTTGTTCATTTAGAATAGAGCTTGTATTCGCCGTATTTTAATTATTTAATGCCCTTTGATAAGAAAATGTTCAATTTCGACTCTCGAGCAAGTTTTGTTTCGGGATAGATAAGGATCAATTATATAATTATATTAACATTTGCATATAACTATATATATATATATATATATATATATACATATATAAATATTTTATATAAATATAAATGTTTATATATATACATATATAAATATTTTATATATATATATAAATATTTTATATATATATATAAATATTTTATATATATATATAAATATTTTATATATATATAAATATTTTATATATATATAAATATTTTATATATATATAAATATTATATATATATATATTTTATATATATATATATTTTATATATATATATAAATATTTTATGTATATTATATATATATATTTTATATATATATATTATGTATATATAAAATATATATATATATATATGTTTTATATATATTTTATATATTATATATATATATAAAATATTTTATATATATTATATATATATTTTATATATATAAAATATTTTATATATATTATATATATATATTTTATATATATATAAATATTGTATATATATTATATATATATATATTTTATATATATATAAATATTTTATATATATTATATATATATATTATATATATATATAAATATTTTATATATATTATATATATATATTTTATATATATATAAATATTTTATATATATATTATATATATGATATATATAAATATTTTATATATATATTATATATATTATATATATATATAAATATTTTATATATATTATATATATAAATATTTATATATATTATATATATAAATATTATATATATATATTTTATATATATATATATAAATATTTTATATATATATATAAATATTATATATATATTATATATATAGATAAATATTTTATATATATACACACACACATTTTTCTGTGTTTTTCACTGTGCATATATATACATATATATATATATATATATATATATATATATATATATATATATATAATAGACGAGGAATAAAACTTGCATAAACCTTTAGTTTATCATCAGATAAATTTTGTAAAATTTCCTTCAGTAATATTCTCACCTTCTTAATTCTGTTTTATTCTTAAAAATATACTGAACCTTCTACAAAATTTTCGGATTTGTTTATACATACGAATATTTCGGATCTATTACCAACAGATAAGATTCTACTGATGATTTGCTGTGAGATTTACTTTCGGTTTATTTTATCTTGGACAAATAATTCTAGTTTAATGACATTACTCTGACAATCTATAGTTTTGAATTTCCCACCATTTTGCTTTACCTTAAGTTAGTTTATTCTTTAATCCTTGTATTTTTCTGTT
>NC_136491.1:90033532-90046032 GCF_053919585.1 Euprymna scolopes
ATAATATAAATATAAAAACAATTTTTTTAAAAATTATTTTTACCAAAATCCATCATTGGGAAATAAAGGAATTTAGGAACCCAGCAAATGGGATATATATATATATATATATATATATATATATATATATATATATATATATATATATATATTAAATTGCTTAGGGCCCTCCGAAGAAACTTCCCATAGCTCTGTTCTTAAATTAGGGTACGAAAATTAGTCGATACATTAATATTTACATGGGCTTTTCCGTAACCACAATCAAGGTAAATGTTTCTCGAATGCTTCTCCCAGTTTTCTTTCTATGTAAAGAATGCTATATTGCCAAAAGTGCGTTTATTCATAAAGTCTGAAGAAATGCTGGTTCTTGAACATTTTCAAACGATATAATGCTTGAAATTGTCGAACTGGACATTGAAACAATTGTGACGTAAAAGGAAATACAGTTTTTGTTGCCAGCAATACCTCGTCTTGAAGTCTTGATTTTGAACACACATTATATTAATGCGCAATTATGAAATGTGATTATTTTGTAGCTTACTCCTTAAGTCAACCATTTTTGGCTTAAAACCTGTTGTTATATAAAAATTTACTGAATTACACGAATTCAGTATATTACATATAAGCATATATATATATATATATGTATATATATATATATATATATATATATCGCCACAGGGCTTTTTTTTATTAGACAAATGCCTGAGGGAGTATCTATACAAATATGATATTACAGAGTTTTAGCTTTGTACGACAGCTAAATCTCTCTCCGGTTCAAAATGTTGACATCCAGCAACAAGCAAGGGCAAGATAGCCAGCAACAAGTCAAACTTCAGACCAGCTTTATTCGGGTACTGGTCTCCCGCTTTGTTGTTTTTTTTTTATCAGAGATCCGCTTCTCCCAGAGGGGTGACCCTCACCACGCCGCACGGGAGCACTCTCCATCCTACACACACATGGAAATGAACACATGCATACATAGAGATGTATGCCAACATACATATGCATATGCACACACATGCAAACATACACACATAGTAGCACACAAATACGGATATGCATACATATGCATATACATACGTACACATAATACACATGAAGGAACATTCCAAAAGTCTTTAATACTCAATGATCAGGACGACGACGATGATGGTGATGGGCACGATTTTTAAAAAAAAGTCCTGTGGCGATAAAAAAATCTGTGACGTGTGTACGCCTGAAATGCTGGATGCATGTAACAATTAATCTGCCATCATTATATGTATCTATGTATGTATATGTGTATGTATATTTATATGTGTATGCATATGTATATATGCATGTGTGTATATTTATATATGTGCATGTGTGTTTATATGTATTTATATATATGTGTATATGTATGTATATATGTATGTGGGTATATATGTTTGTGTGGTCATGTATATACATTTATATATGTTTGTATTCATGTATGTCTGTATGCATACATGTGTATGTGTATGTATGCATGTGTGGATGTATATGTATGTGTATATGTGCATGTATGTGTGTATTTGTATGAATGCATATATGTGTATGTCTATGTAGATAAGTGTATGTATATACATGTGCATATGCGTATGTATATGTATATGTAAGTATATGTTTGTATGTATTTGTATATGTGTGTATATGTATGTATATGTGTATGCATGCATGTGAGTATGTATATGTATGTTTGTGTATTATGCATTGTGTATGTATATGGATGTATATATGAGCGTATGCTTATAGACATGTATGTATGTTTGTATATATTTATATTTATGTATACCAATGACCGTCTTGTGTATGCTTGCATGTGTGTGTATGTATATGTATGTGTTCGTAATGTGTATTGTGTATGTATGCATGTATATATGTGCGTGATATGTGTATATATGTATGTGTGCGTGCGTGTATATATATAGGTATACCAATGACCGTCTTTAGTGTCATGTCTGCTTGAGCATGTGAATTCGCCGGCAGGACTATATTTCATTTTCGGGCTCATGAACTTTCAGTATCTGAGGGAGTGGCACTCGTCTGATAAGAAGTTGCAATCATATATATATATATATATATATATATATATATAACGCAACGGTTGCACCACCGCAACCTCATCTCTCTGAAATTGGCACTGAATGAGTCTAGTGGCAAGGAGAAGTCCAGGACGACAGCAAACACTGCCGAGCTTATACACTACCTGGAAGTCTCAAATGATTACCCATGACCAGATTCACCGTTTCTTAACTTTGGTTATCCAGCGGAAACATCTATGTTATTATTCCGTGTGTGTGTATATATATATATATATATATATATATATATATATATATATATATATATATATATATATATATATATATATAACTTGCGAGCTTCGGAATGACACGGCCTAAAGAGGTTTCGTTTATTTCCCCCCCCCCGTTTTAATTTTTACTTATATTTCTTATAAAGTTATATACAACTTTTCTTTCTTAACTTTTATTTAATACTAGCGAGGGGTACCCGGCGTTTCCCGGGTGTTTGGAGGTGTGTGTGGAAACTCCGGGGACGGGGGGGGGGTAAAAAAGTAACTATGAGGAACGAACCCGAACCTCTGAGGCAAAGTTGTAAATTAAAGTGTGAAAAAAAAAAAACGTGCGACGTTAACCATTGCCCCATCGCGACATGCTAACGGAAACACGTTTGAATTTATTTAATTACTTGGATTTAGCAGGTATCCGTTTTAATTAATTAATGAGGTCAAGTTTGACTGTGAGATTTCATCTACTACTGAACGCTTCTCCCCCTCCAAGATGTCATAGGAAAAAGACTAACGCACATGTGGCGAGCGACAAATGTTGAATATTTATCTTCCTGAATCAAGCAAATTTAATAGGCAGGCGAGCTTTGTTGTTAACTGTGAGATATTACGATTTATATATGATATAAAAAGGTTTAAAAAGTTTTGAAGCGAGCGACCACTTCTCTGAAAAAAGCCTTTTGTCGACTCACAGAAAAAGCGAACACACATACATACATACATTTTCGCTTTTATATTTATAGATATACATTGAATGATTGCAAGATCGTGAATGAGATAGAAGCTGGGGGCATGGAGGGAGTGATCAGTAAGAAGAACGGGATAGATATTTTTCAGGCGCCAATAAAATTATGTTATTAAAATATCCCTGCATTTTAAACAAAGATGGGATGGGATCTCTTCAAGTTATGGAATAATTGAACGATTACAAATACAGATTGTTGGGAATGCCAAAGTGGTTGCTGAAAGACAAAATCCTTGTTAGAAAGGAGTGTCCTACTAAATTTTCATAATTGTAAGCGTAGAAAGTAATAGATCAAACATTACAAAACATCCTAAGATAACATTTCTCATTTTTTTTTCTTAGTTGCAAAATAATAAGTCGTACTACTAAAATTATTCAGACCACATTTCCAGTGGTGCGTATGTTTTCTCTATAATATTTTGATCGCTGTGTTGGTTTCGTTGTTTTCTTTTACGTCCTATAAACCCTTTTCTTTTACGTCCTATAAACCCTTTTCTTTTACGTCCTATAAACCCTTTTCTTTTACGCCCTATAAACCTTTTTCTTTTACGTCCTATAAACCCTTTTCTTTTACCTCCTATAAACCCATTTCCGGTGATTTAATGTTGCATTCTATTATTTTAGCATTTTTCTTTTAATGTGTCATGTTCAATTTATCTTTAAATATTTATTCTGATGTTTGGATCAGTTGATTTGTAAAGAAAACAATGGTCTTTATTGTTGTAGGGTCTCACCTATGCACGAAAGATGAACCTTTTCTAACTGTAAAAATACACCAAGAGGTACGACCCTTGGTTTGTTCAGTGTACTTTTATAGTACAATGAAGTTGAGGTTCCGACCTCGGTAACCAGTCCGACAGAAACGCGACCATTACTATAGATTTTTTTTGTTGTCGGATTAGTGTAAAGTGTTCTGTGTAGCCGTAGGAAGTCCATTCTCCCAGGTCTTGCCTCCCGGCTTTTGGGAGAAGCACGTTTATAGCTTACTGCCTGAGGCACCCTCATCAGGGAATCTCGACGGGTCTACTCAGATATATTTTTGCAGAGTAGAGCAATGTCTCATGTTCCCACCTTCCGACTTGTGTCACATCCTCTTGCGATGCCGGAAATGTAAATATCGGTCAATTTACTTTCGTAGTACACATAATTCAAGGTTCAATCCTTGACAATCATTCCGACAGAAACTGGGCCATTTAGATAAGCTTTTTGCTGTCGGATTGATACAAAATATTCTATCCCTAGGGGGTCCACCTTCCCAGGCCTTGTCTCCCGGCTTTCAGGAGGAGAAAAGCTTTTGCCGTCGGGCTCTTCAGTCTTATGTTTGCAGGGCCAATGTGCTCATGTTCTTTGGGTGTTCGCCTATTTCCCACCTTCCGATCTTGTGTCACATCTCTTTGTGGTTTGAGAGTGGTAAATACTGGTCAGTGTACCTATGTAATCAGCCGTTTTGTCTCTACTTACTACGACGGTTGTTCCTTGTATATGCTGTTTTGTTTTATTTTTTGTTTGTTTTTTTTATTTTTTTAAAATATATTTGACCTTTTCTAACTCGTGTTTTTATTAGCAATCTCTTCCAGGGCGACATATTTTATATTTACGACTATGAAGAACCTAATCAACGTGTTTTTTGTTCCTTTTACTTTGTAAATCTTAATGTTTGTATTTTTTGGTCAGTATTTTCAGTCTAATCTCGTAAAAGACGTAGAGAGAAATTAAAGTTAGTTTCTTTGTGGCAACAACGTTAGTTATTGCGTTGAATGTTTCGAAATGAGCGACCAAAAATTGGAGATATGGAAAGAAACGTGTAATCTCTTTAAGGGACTTTAAGGAATAGAATACATCATCATCTACTAAATTTAGAATGTTCTTTCAACCTTTTATATAGCGTACCGACCGAGCCTATTATTGCAGTGTGCGGAGGCAGCTATAACTAGAAAAGCATTATCAATTATATGAAAGAAAAATAATTGTTAGCTAAGTGTAAAAATTATACTCGATTCATTCATAAGGCTAATAGATTTCTTTTGATATTGCTTCGGATAAAATTGAGACTTACTTTGTTAGTTTTTATATTCACATTTTGAAAGTCGGCAGAACTAGAATTAGTCAAAAGGGGTCGATATCAAGTATATTTTTTTAATTATTAAATAATTGACCATTAACGATTTTTTATAAGAGAGAGAAAGAATCAGCATGAAAGGTGTAAAATAAGAGAGAGGAATAGAGAAAGGTAAACGAAGAACGTTGAAAAGAAAGATTATGGACACTTTTAAATCTATTGTATGTTAGATACCCTTGTAATATACCTGGAATCTACAACTAAAACGAATAATCCTGGACTGTGCATTTTGATTCGAGTCAAGCAGACACTGGCCGACGACGAATAATCTTTTTTCAGATTTAAATACTACTACTACTAATACTACTAATAATAATAATAATAATAATAATAATAATAATAAGTAGAAGAAGAAGAATAAAGAATGACAAAAGATGAGAATAACGAAAACACTTGGACATGGATGCGAAAATGATACCGAATCCCTAATAAGCGCAGCACAGGATACATTGATAAAAACCAACGACATCAAAGCAAAGATCGATAAAACACAAGAAAATAGTGAATGTAGACTCCCTGGACAAAGAGACAAAACGATAAAACATATAGTAAGTGAATACAGCAAACTGGCCCAAAAGAAATACAAGAACAAACACGACTAAGTGGGATGGGTATTACAATGGGAATTATGCAAACAACTGAATCTAAAACGCACAGCCAAGTAGTACAAACATAAGCCGGCAACAATACTTGAAAACGAGATTAACAAAATCCTATGGAACAATGATATACAAACCGATAAACCCATTTAAGCTAGAAGACACGATGTTTTAATAATTAAGAAGAAAGAAACGTCCTGTCAAATCACACAATCTGCTGTTCCCGCCGACCACAGCGTACTTATCAAAGAAAAGGCGAAGCGGAACAAAGACACGGAGCTAGCCAGAGAGCTAAAAGGGATATGGATGACGAAGGAAATAAAAAACAAGACCTATAATGGTAAGATCACTAGGAGCAATTCCAAATAAATTTGAAAGTAGAATGGGAGAAACTGGAATCAAAGGAATAACTGGAAAGATACAACGAATAACAATAATGAACAACCGTTTAATTTTAAAGAAAATCTTTGAATATGGACACTAACAAGCATGAGCCGCGTGCGCGGATCAGAAAAACTGCTACAGAGGCGAAAGATGAAGCGCCACATAGAACCAAGAATTTTAAGGGTTATATCTATAAGTTCTTTAACGCCACCCTATCCCCCATTAGTACACTACACTCCCCCCCCAAAGAAACTGAGTACTCAAGGAGAAAGGAAAGACCGAGTAAAGAGCTGTGACCAGATCTCCGCTGGACAAGTGCGAAGAGAATTGCGACCTCGAGGAAGGATATTTCCACTCAAATTCAAGTAAAGACTAATGGCCGCTTCTAGTGAGTAATAAATGGTAAGCGGATGTTGCAACAATGCAAATTTATCTGCAAATTTCATCGAGAGAAGTGGAGAGTACTTGAAACCTGGGGAGACTTGTTGTCACTCAAATTCCAGGGAACACCACAGGTTTTTATCAAGAAGTGATCTTTGATGACCTGTGTGAGAGCCGCTAGTGAGTCAATGATAATGATTTAATCCAAGAGTAGACTAAGATTATACAAGGGATACCAGTAGTAGAAACAGTGTAATCTTAAACAAAAAACTCAGATGGTGAAACGAGTCCAAATAAATAGCGAATGGTAACCAGCCACAAGGAATTTGGAAGTTTTTTTTTTGTTTAAATCACACGTAGAAAAATAACGCAAAAGACCAAAGCAAACTGAAACTGCAAGAAATTTCATTAATTGTTCTCACCAAAAAATAGTTGATGGCACTATCTTCACCTGATATCACACAACATAAACAACCGTGAAGGATCAAGGTGGATGGGAAGGTCGAAGAAGTAGAGAACCATTCTGACCTCGACTGGACGAGTGGTGAAAGTACGGAAACATTGGAATTTGAATGACGATAAGCCTTACTAAATACTACCTATGATGGTTGCCAGCGATTAGTTCGCGTCTGTTGCGATAATGTCATATGTTTACAATGGTTATTGGTGTAGGTGGACAGTAATGGAAATCTTGTGAAACATGTTGACCGACAACAAGATTGATAATGACCTGTGTGAGAACCCCTAGTGATTACATACAATCACTACGACTGCTACTACTACTACTACTACTACAAATACTACTACTAATAATAATAATAATAATAAGTTCTTATTCTTGTATATATTACAAATTCAAAATATAAGTGTTAACCTTTTTCACAATTCCCAAATAATATCCACCCATTCTACTGAATGCAGCACTGTTAAAATATTCCGATTTGGTTAATTGAGGAAAATATTCAACAAAATGAGTTTTCCTTGTGTTCGAAGTTTACCCCTCTTTGCAGACAAAGAAACAAAATTCTGATGAATGTTAATTTTTCCCGTTTTCTGTTTCTTTGCTCATATATCTCCATTTCGTCGAAAAAAAAAATAATGAAGCAATTGCTAGAAAATAAAAAAATAATAATAATAGACGAACACACACTGAGAAAGCAAAACAATAAAATAAAGATATGGTGTAAAAAAAATAATAAAAGAAGCAATCTACAACGTCACTTCAATTTGACGTTTCAAAAAAATGACATTTAAGGTTAGAACCAGACTTTTTCCCAGACAATAAAACTTAAGAAATGTCTCAGAGGTGCTTTATAAAACGTTGGCAAATTTTAATCGAAACTGAACACGGTCCTGTTTGAGATTGCTGAACGTTTTTTTATGATATTGTCTAAAACATACCAGTTACATAGCCCCAAAATGCCTTTGCAACTTTAATCGTGACAGACCGAAATAGATTGATAAGAAGGGTGTCTCTTTGATCTACACAGTATGGGACATTTCTACTGACTTCATTTACTTATAAAACATATATAATTTCCTTTAGTAAATTCTTCTATCCTATTATAAAATTTACGTGCGGGTTTGAACATGCAGACCACGTTATGCAAAAAAAAAAACAAAAAAAAAACAAACAAAACGCTATCAACTTACCCGAAATCGAATTTTCACGGCCCGCTGTTTAATCATTGTTGCTAAGCGACGACATAGAAAAATGGCTTTACCGATGATAGATAAATAAAAAGATCGGTTTCGATTATCGGTAATTATCGGGGGTATTCTGCGACAAAACTTAATTAAGATCACTCCTAAACTTATGCACTAATGTTCTGTAAATTTTTAAGAAAATCTGTTTAGCCGTTTCGGAGTCAATAAGGAACGAACTCACACACAGAGAAAAGTGGCATTTTTATAATTGTAGAGAAGATATATACTTTCTGTTGAAATGTCTAATTCGACCCCTGTAGCTGACCCTTCCGCTGTATTGTTCTACTCTCTCTCTCTCTCTCTCTCTCTCTCTCTCTATATATATATATATATATATATATATATATATATATATATATATATATATATTGATATTACAAGGTTTTTTTTCTATATACTTAGTTATGGAGCTGCGAGCGACCAAAATAAGGTTTATTAATTTGCATATTGTTTTTTTATTGAATGATTGGTTTCATTCAACTATTGCTCTCTTTTTTAGGCATATTTTGTACATTGCTCATAGTTACTTAGCGTTTTGGATGTAAACGTCTTAATACAAGGACGTGTATTTAGGCATATATAAAATTGATTTGGACTGTGCTCGGGCGTACGATCCATACACACATCTACTCTGCATTTTTGATCTACATACAGGAAGATTGATATATAGTGAAGGTGAACTTGTGGAACAAATCGATTTGGTTTTTAGCTAGTAAAAATATCTACTAACAGGTTTAAATTGGCAGAAGCAAGTCGACTTTAACTGTGACTTCTGAACATGCGCAAATATAGATCAATATCGGTTAAACGAAGGTTTTTTTTTTGTTTCAGATTTTGTATACGTATGGAATTAGATCATACGCTAACAGCTAAAAGTGAGAGCTGTATGCTTTGGTTTTTATTCTAACTAGTGTTACCAAAGTCATATTTTATTTTTATATTTGAACTCACCAGTATATGTCGGTGGCAATCGATAGCAATCGACTCTGTAATAATAGGCTGTTGCATAATTCCCGTCGTTTTTTTAAGAAAATCAAAGAATTTTCACAGCAAAAATATGTTCGTGTGGGACCCAAACTCTAAGTTTTCTTGTAAATCCAATCGACTAAAGTTGGCGTGAAATTGTCGCAAAATCACACTTCATTTTTTCACCCAATTCTCTACTTGTCTGATGGCCATCTTCCTTCGAACGAACACTGAGTCTATCTTGATTGATCTTTCAGCGTCATTGAGGTCCAAATTATCGTGTTTAAATCTGGTAAACCAATCTCGAACAGTTCTCTCAGCTATAGCGTTTTCTCTATATACGGCACAAATATCCTTGGTCAATTCACTCGCTTTTAACCTTTTTTAAGGGCGAAAAGAAGGAGGTGTTGAAAATGTGATTCCATACCTGTATAAGAGACAAGTACACCCAAGGATGGAGTACTGTTGCCACATCTGGGCAGAAACTGATAGAAGTAGCTTATGCTGTTTTGACATAGTTCGAAATAGGCTTCGTAGAATATTGGAGGATGTTCTTTTCTTTTTCCTGCACCCTCTCTCCCACAGAAGAGACCTTACGAACTTGTTTCTGCTTTATCATTGTTGTAAAAAATCGACGATCATTATAAAATCTAATAATGTTGCCTTTAATTTTAACCCGGACTTATTAGATGCTAATTCATGAACGTTTCTGAATTTAAACACAAGCCTTAAATTTTAGACGTTTTCCAATATTAGAAAATATGATAGATTCTAAAGAAAATTAAATTCTCAGCATAAAATTTTAGCAAGGTTACATTTAGATTTTGAATATACTAGAACTTTTAATGCGGATAAGACAATGTGTAAAGAGACCAGGGCTCTGATTGGAACAACAGTGAATGAGGCCGGTGAGTTTTAGTATCTGAGCAGCAGCATAGTTTCCTAAGAGAGGGATATCGAAATTCGCATCTCAAAAGCATAAGCTGTGTTCAGTATGGCTTCAAAGCTAACTGACCAACTGAAAAGGCAGTTCTTCAGGGCAGATATAGCCCGCCTTTGTTTACGCTGCTACAGCCTGGGCACTCAACAAAAGATTGGAAAGAAAACTAGACTGCACATACATCCGTATGCTACGAACAGTACAAAATATATCTTTACAAAAGTATCTCACGATACAACAACTATATGACAACCTACATGCCATATGTAATACCACCAGGGAGTGAGGCCAACGATTTGCCGCATGAACTGGTGAGTGATATATTGCTATGGACTACACGACACGATATATATATTTGGTTATGTGTTTAAGTAATTAATGATTAACCAATGATATAAATAAACACCTTATATATATATATATATATATATATATATATATATATATGTATATATATGTAATCATTCAAACACTGCCGTGTTTGAATAGATGAGTAAGTGACAGTTTTAGTCATATAAAAATAAATATATAAAGCTTTACCGCTGACTCAGTCTTCGACCAAATTTCAGTAAATTATTAGTTTATAGATGATCCTCTCAGCTATATTGTGAAAAAAATTCAATTTTCGTTCGGTGAAACAAAAGTTATATGTTCTCGTGTTCAAAATCGTCAAAATATGTAAGGCCGTGCGCGACGCCTTTTCTGATCGGTTTCCATAGCAACCACGTTGCCTCAACGAGTACTTTAGCTACTAATTCGAAAAGAGAAGTAACTAAACAAAATGAAAGCACGAAGGGGAGATAATTGGGGGATTTTATTGAAAGCAGACGAGTTTCGTACATTGTTATTACACATGTGGTTATAGGGGCAAATAAATAAGACTGAAATTTAACAAAGAACAAGTTAATTTATTGAAATCCTGAAAAAATCAATGACTGCAATAGAAAAATGCGAGCACGAAAAGTAATATGGGTAAACTTAAACATGGAAACATAAAGAACTAGTTATTAAACTGGAAAAGAAAAGGACAAGATATTCTAGTAAAAAAAAAAATAAATTTATAACTTAAAATATTGTAGCATTAAGATTTTTTTAAATTCAATTTATAGCATTATATAATCAATTCTTAATGCTGCAACATTTTAAGTTGTACATTTATTATATTTCGTATTAGAATATCTTTTCCTTTTCTTTTCCAGTTTTAACAACTACTCATTTACTTTTCCATGTTTAAGCCTAACCATATTACTTTTCATACTCGCATTATTCTATAGCAATATATATATATATATATAATGTAAGTTGTTTAAAACTTTTAAGATTAATCTATCCGGTCTTACAACAAATTATGGCGATTACATCAGACATTTCTTGCTAGAAGTGAAAACAGTTATTCGGACGTTTGTAAAAGATCAAAAACAGAATTAATAGACAAAAAAACCGTTATTCTATTTATTGAAACATGTGTAAGAAAAATAATTCTACTCATATATATATATATATATATATATATATATATATATATATATATATATATATATATTACTTGTGTTTGTCTACATTAAGCACTTTATACGTAATTTAATAGGCCCTTCATATCCGAGTTGCAAAAATGTTTTACCAAATAACATGTTCGCTAACGTTCAGCTGGATTGGAATAAGTTTATCAGATACTTGATTATAGGCTGGCAAACCCGATCGATTTCCTCCTCGTCCGGTTGCATGCGGACAGACTGACTGATTAACAATACCGACCATTTATCAATTCCTGTCTTGTTTGCATTCGCAGAGTTCCGACCTACAAACAACGCCGCCTCCCTTCTACAATCTAGCTGGTATAATCACATAAACGTGTGTGTGTGTATATATATATAATCTTTTACTAGTGCCGTTCCGACAGTAAAGCCTCGTGTTTTTTTTTAACTAAAAAAATTGAAGAGCTTCAAAGATGAAATCGGTGCCATTAAAACGACAGACTTTTGTTACCAGTCTTTTCAATGCACTTAGATTACGGATTCTGTAGCACGTCTTTCTGTCTAACGCTCGTTGATGAGAGCGGCTACTTTCTGAGAGTCTAACAATGTTAATATCTGCAACAGAGATGAAACTTTGAAGTCATGGTTGTATAAGTTTAATCCAATATACTAATTCCTATTACAATTCTCTCTTATCCATTCTAGCGGAATAAAAGCAGAAGTCATCAATTTTAAAACACCCATCGTTTGATTGATTTGCCTGCCTTCGATTTATTTTGTTCGATTTTTATGTTTGATCTTCTTCTTCATATATTTTTTTTATTTTCTCATCTTTTATTCCATATTTTTTAGTCTATACTTTTTATTTCA
>NC_136491.1:90056032-90103532 GCF_053919585.1 Euprymna scolopes
GTATATTTGATCATTGTTTTTTAAATTTTTATTGTCTGCAGCAAATTACATTGCCATTGGAACAATGAGTTAATATCATGAACTCTGCTCTAATCAAAATGTCTGTCAACATATTTAAATGCTTTCTAGTAGATAGAGTCAGTAAAATAGTGAACATGTGGGGAGTTATACGGTTCGCGGGAAAAATAATATATTAGAAAGTATTCTTGCACTTGGGGTTCCTCTATGTTATAGAGGTGGGATTTTGCCGCTTGTTGAGTTAGTCGGTGGCGTTTAAATCAAGGATGCGTAAGTGATCCGAGTTGAGTAGAATAAATTCAATAAATATATTTGTAATACAACTACATGGATCGAACATTTCGACGATGATCCAGTGGTTGGTGCTTCGTTAACGGTGCGAGAATTTATTATATGAAGCATTCGTTTTGGGATACTTTAAAAGTGCTTTAAAATACTCGAAAGCCATTTTAAGTTGTTGAATATGTATTAATATATGATTTATACTAAATCTTAAAAAAAATTCTTTCGTATCTAAATCTTAATAAAGCTCCTCCCTATTCTTTGCATGAAAACAAATCTTTAAAATATAACAGAACACATTAAGTTCGTTATTATATCAGTAAAGTGTCAAACTTTCTAATTACTACGCCAATAACAACAGCCTATTCTTTTAATTGTTTTTTTACTCTCGAGTATATATGAGACGCAGACACAATTAAAAAACCTGAGAATCAAACACAAGGAAAAAATATGCTGTTGTCATAGCCCTATTAACAACTTTATTAGATTTTTTTAGATACAAACGTATTTTTTAGATACATTACGTATATAATTGTTTAAATAAATAAAATATAAACATTAAAAAAATTAGATAATGCCGACTATATAACTGGAAAGGTGATATTCGTAGGTTGAATAACACCCTTGAAATATCTTGGGAAATATTGGTCTGTCTAGCGCGCTGAAGAATCCCAGAACTGTGCTAGTTAAAATTTAATCAATATTTTATAGCTTTATATGTTAGTCGAAACAATGTACGCAATATTGAGACTAAAAAATTATTAGTTCTTGTCGAAACCCAGTAAGTCCTTGTTAAAAGGACGGTAACTAATTTATTATTTTACACAAAAATACGGTGCGTTTCATGCTTATAGAATTTTCAGTGCAAGACGTTATGATCCTCGAGCGTAAAATAACCCAAACGTAGTCAAAAAGTAATCTCTCTCTATATATATACATATATATTCTCTCTTTCTAGACATACATCTAACAAAGTGAAAATCTCTGTGTGTGTGTGTGCCTTTGTACATTTTCCTATCAAATAACTGTGTCCATTTTCGGTCTAGAGACACGAGATTTTACATAAGGCGTATTGAGATTTGGGGAGACATTTTTAATCGAAAACCAGAATTTTTTAATAATTATGTATTTAAAAAGAGAATACTGCCCATGACTGGCCTTAAAACCGTCGTATTTTGACTTTTATTTTCACAGTGTTTATAAACAGTGGAGTTCTTCTATTATTATTATTATTATTATTATTATTATTATTATTATTATTATCATTATCATTATCATTATTATTATCATCATCATCATCATCATCATCATCATCATCATCATAATAATAATAATAATAATAGGTATATATATATATATAAATATATATATATATACGCACGAGGAATAAAACTAAAAGTAATTTGTTTTTTAATGAAAAATGATTGTTTTTGTTTTACGACATATGAACCCTTTTTAGGTTATTTAATGCAAAATCCAGTGATTTTGAAGAACAAGTTATAATAGAGTATATTTGTCTGTTTTTTTTTTTTAAGTCAGTTTCTATTTAACCCATAGTTGGGACCCTAACAGGTACGGCCATTTCGGGTCAGAGTAGACCTGGGAGCAATAGCAATTACAGGGTGGATCCACACTCCCCAAAGCCCGCATGCTGGGGCCTCAGCATCGGATATAGTTTAAGGTCATATCCAGGACCGTGTCTTTATAGGGGTGAATCTACTAAAAATCAGAATTTTCCGATGTTAATGTATATGTTTACATTTATAAATTAAACTTATAGACGTTTACTATATTTAAATTAGTTTATCCCTATTTGTTAAAGATTTGCTACATGCTATGGTTACAGCGGAGACCCGGTGATCACGAATACAACGCGAACAACACCTTTTAGGTTTTAATAAGATAAGTGTTTTAACATACCTAGCAATTAAAGCAGTAAAGATATTTCTATTTTATTTGTATTTTGATATGCCTGGTTTTCTACCGAAATATTTGTTATATCCTTTTCATTTAAAATTAAAGCATACGGTCATTTTTACCTTGTCATTTGTCATTCTCACCTTGTTCTTTTTTATTAAAAGGAATTATTTATATTAACATTTAATTATTACTATCTAATCGCCGGAAACGCTGCATTGAAAGCATTTAATCAGTTATCGAGTAATCTATCTATCTATGTGTTTTTAAATCTATTGAATTGTTTATCAGTCTTGCGAAGAAAAGAACAGTTTGCATAATGGGAAAGGATAGTTGAGCGAGCATTGCAGGTACAGAAAGGGTTAAAGGTTCATGATGTGACAGGAATCAAACTATGTGACCGATCAAGTTGCACCGGAAGGTATGTAAATGAGGACCGGATCTGACGTGTCATGGGTTCCGGTTTGAATAAGATGTGCTAAACAAGCTCCCTATTAAGGGGCGACGGTTTTCAAATGAAGTCATAAACCAAGGATTGTCATTCACTCTAATATAGTGTGAGGAAAACGCCCAGGAGTGAACACACACACACACACACACACACACACATATATATATATATATATATATATATATATATATATATATATATATATATATATATATTAGTAATTTATAAAATATATATGGCGATTAAGCTACACTGAATATTCTGCGTTTCATCCACTATAGGATTCGTCAGGCTTATGCGCATAAGCCTGACGAATCCTATAGTGGATGAAACGCGGAATATTCAGTGTAGCTTAATCGCCATATATATTTTATAAATTACTAACTAGCTCTACCTACGTATTGAGCACTTTTGAAGTAAATACTTAAAGTTTACGCATAAATCTATACTTCCGTATATTAGGTTTATGTGAGTAAATGAAGTAGTTATATATATATATATATATATATATATATATATATATATATATATATATATATATATATATATAATAACCATTCGCCTTGGGTCCATGTCTTTCATGCTCTTTGTTGTAACAGAACCAATTTCACTAAGACGTTGGAGAATCCTTCCAGAAAAAGGTACCAACAGAAGACAGGTATTTCATCATATACATTCGTATTATATGTTCTCATACACACACACACACATACACACACACACACACACACACACACACACACAAACAAACACACACACACATATCCAGACTAGACGAGCACGCTGTAAGCCCGTAAAGAGAGTTTAATAAGACGGTTAAACAAAAAGGAAATAAATTTTTAAAAATACACAAATAATCAAGTATATAACAGAATTCTCATTACATAATATAA
The DNA here is from genome assembly GCF_053919585.1 of Euprymna scolopes. Lineage (NCBI taxonomy): Eukaryota > Metazoa > Mollusca > Cephalopoda > Sepiida > Sepiolidae > Euprymna > Euprymna scolopes. The sequence goes on from NC_136491.1 coordinate 90,059,594, forward strand.
CATTATCAGCTTCGTTAAACGTAACGGAATTGTGAAATATGAAATTAGCGTATTCTGTATTTTAGTAGGGGTAGTGTTGTAACTGTTTTTGTCTTTTTTGCTTAGATTGCTTTTTTCGCGGCATTATCTTTTCGTTTTGAGAGAGCGATGTAGAGTATCTTCATTCGTCATCACACAACATGTTCTATTTGTTTACTGATGGTGCGTTTATCCATAAATGACCAAGCTACGAACAAGCTAAAGTGAAATGCTCAATCGACAGCGGCGTTTCATCAATACAATTTGTGAAAGAATACGTCGATGAATGTATCCCTGGAAAGATCAAAGCTAAACACGACGGATTCATTGACAAGAGTGCCTCAGAGATGTCTTAATGCAATTAAGAGGAACGCGAGGCATGTTCAACCTGTCTTCACTGCTTGTGTGATTTCAGTGTGTTTCGATCAGATCACGATCGTTCACCAAGAGAGCGGTCATCCTAGTGTATAACGAACTCTCTAATTTGCGAGAGATTGACTCTAGGGGTTTCTAAGGTCGCAGCGAAGATCGTCGTTAATGAATGTAAAGAGTATCAGTCGGTCGATACGTCACTGATATACTGGTTAAAGAATGCTTTAAATGTTAAACAAACGTGGCACTGAGTAATGATACATATTATCCATTGAATAAGAATCATCTTTTAAACATTGATTGACTGCGACCCCACTCGATTTGTTATTTGGCGACGACTTGCTCAACAAGATGCGAAATGTATAATAAATTAGTTGAAGGAATTTTATGAGTGAGGCTTGCCGACAGAGATTCTGACGGATAATGACACTGCCTTTCAAAGCATAGTGTGTTATACTTTCCTAGATAAGTGGAGAATCCGACTTACATCCTGCGTACCATGCGATCCCTCTAGTAACGACAGTATCGGTTGATGCCACAGACATATAAAAATACTTGCCGTCAAATAACGGTGTACTATATCGGAATATATATTCAGTTGATTTGACGGTTGTCGTTGTCGTACTCTCGCGTGTGATAACATATATATTAGGTTTATGTAGAAATAATGTCATTTTTGGACGTTCAACTTCAAAAGATTATAACTTCTTTCATAATAAATTTTATTAATCGGAAAAAGACCATTAGAATCGACACGTGTTTTTCCAACGAGAAACAAGCTTCTTTATCTCAATTAGCATAGAAATCTTGAGTTCTGGAAGTGATGAAGTCATTGAAGGCCGATTCAAGATACAGCATTAGAAGCATTTTTCGCGCCTGAAGTTTTCAAGATTCTTCAAAAAGTGATAATCGGTGGCTGAGAGGTTCGGTGAATATGTCGGATGAGGCAGAGTTCCGGAGCCCTATTCGTGCAGCTTCTGCGGGGTTAGTTGACCAACATGCGGGCGACCGTTGTCGAATTGGTTCCATCATATTGACCAATCTCGGGAACATACGTTGGAGCTTCCGCAGCATTTCGTCCATTTGCCGGTAATACTTCTCCGTCGTAATAGTGTCGCCCGGATTCAACAATTTGTGATGAATAAAACCGGCTGCAGACGACCGAACACTCACCATTACTATTGTTTGTGGGTAATTTGGGATTCGGGAAGTGTTGGGGAGCTTCTCCAGCATCCACTCACTATGCCGAACGTCGCTTGTATTCGTAGATGATCCACTTCTCATCACACGTCAAAATCCACTCGAGAAATTGCTGGTTTTTTGTTACGGAGATCGAGCCTAGAAGGCTACTCAATACGATGATTTTTTTTTTGGCCATCGTTCAATTCATGTGGTACCCATTTATCCAATTTTTTTTTATTTCCCTATTTTCTTTAAATGGCGAAAGACTATTGAGTGGTCGGTCTTGAGTTCAACCGCTACTTATTGTGTGGTTTTGCGAGGATCGGTTTCAATTAAGGCTTTCAAATGCTCATTACCAACAGACGTCGGCCAGACGCGACCGTCTTCATCTTCGGGGCTCTCATCACTATTGCAAAATTTATTGAACAAATGTTGTGCCACATGTTCGGTAGTGGTTACTGGTCCAAATCCATCATTGATATCATGAACTGTCTCAGCAGGATTTCGGTCTAGTTTGAACTGGAACAAGAAAATCATGCGGATTTGGATTTTATCCATGCTGTCGAAAACCTGCAAAAGATGAATGAAGAGATTGAGAGTGGTAACAAATAACAGGATTCGATAGAGCGAAAAACGTGCTTCGAAATGACATATAACATGACTATATAGGTCAAAGAATTAATTCAGAAATCATATATAAAAGTAACATATGTGAGAAAAATATATTATTTTTTCACCAACCTAATATATATATATATATATATATATATATATATATATATATATATATATATATATATACTAGCAGGGGTGCCCGGGGTTGCTCGGGTGTTTGGAGGTGTATGCTGTGCAAAAAAAGCAAAAAAAAAACAAAAAAAATAGTTAATTTTTTTTAACTTTGACCCCTATTATGACCCCTTAAAATTTATTGTTTCGGGCTCAAATCACTTTATTAAGTTAGATCCATGTTCAAGGAACCTATATCTAAAATTTCAAGTGTCTAGACCCAAAATTGTTGGAGGAGTTTGGTAGAGTTCTTAAAGGTCAAATCGTTGAAATTTGACTCCTTAACAGCCAAATTGCTGGCTGACACCCGTCACATCGATTTTCCCAAATCTCAGTACCCGGTATTTCAAATTTCGAGTCTATAGACTAAAAATTGACAGAGTTATTGCGTAGGGAAATGTACACAGACAGACAGACACACAGACAGACAGACACAATCACTTTTATATATATATATATATATATATATATATATATAAATATATATATATATATATATATATATATATATATATATATATATATATATATATATATATATACTAGCATTTAAGCCCGGAGTTGCCGGGGTATTTGGAGGTGTATGTTGAGCAAAAACAAAGGTCAATGTTTTTAAAATTTGACCCTTATTATGACCCCTTAACATTTATTTTGTTGGGCTCAAATCAAGTTATTAAGTTAGATCCATGTCCAAGGAATCTCTATCCAAAATTTAAAATGTTTAGACCCAATATTGTCGAAGGAGTTTGGTAGAGTTCTCAAAGGTCAAATCGTTGAACTTTGACCTCTTCACAGCTAAATTTCAGGCGGAAACGAATTACAAAGATTTTCCTGGATATTAATATCAAATTTCGCGTCTGTAGTCTTAAACTTGACAGAGTTATTGCGCAAGGAAATGTACACAGACACAGGGACACAGAGACACATTCACTTATATATATATATATATATATATATATATATATATATGTGTGTGTGTGTGTGTGTGTGTGTCTGTGTGTGTATGTTTACTTTTCCCCTTTCCGCCTTTTTGTGTACGATTTTTTGTGTACATTTCCTTTCAGTTCAATTTTTTTTTGTAATATCTTTTTTTGTTATTAGTTGCTGCTGTCCGTGTATTCACGCATCCACGAGAGAGCCAGTACCGAACTATTTGTGTGCGTGCGATCGAAATGGTCGATGGGCCAAACTAACTCAATAACATGTGAGGTTACTCCCATTCGTAGCAACTCGAACAAAGTCGATGAAATGATTCCACAGAAAATGCACAAGACAACAACAGAGGTCGTATTCTCATGAAAAGAAAGTTTAATTCTAAAAGAATACGCACACCCGTGAATATAGTTTTCTTCTTTTCCTTTTATATACATTCAGACATCTTTTTTATATGATCCACGCGTGGATTATTCACAATTCTGTCCGAAATAGCGTTTTCATCACCGAGATCCCTCTATAAATCGATAGATCTTAGGAATATCACTTCTTTCTAAATAGAACATTACACGTTTGATGCCAAATACGAGTTATATGTCCAGACTCTTTTGTGGGTATCACTGGAGATCTGATTATATTTAATAAGGCACTAAATATGCTTAGTAATCTCATCATTTTAATTAAATCATTCCTTTAATAATATCTGACATTTTTTTCGGTCCAAACTATGTGAACCGATAATTTATTTTAATTAAGTATATTACAATAATTTTATTTTAATAAACATTGCAACAGAAAATTCCTCCCGGTGTCACAATCTCAATCTAAAATGGTTTTGTTTCTAGGAAAATCATCTTACGATAGTTGTTTCATAGGAATCATTGATGTCAACTATAGAATAACTTATATGGAAAGAAACAAATGCAAAGCGAACATTTATCATTATTATTATTATTATTATTATTATTATTATTATTATTATTATTATTATTATCATCATTAGTTTTACACAGCCGATCAATGATGCTGAGATTAACAGGTGAGTCTGAGTGAAAACCAGTGTGACCAAATTTTAAATAATCTCCTCTCATTTCGACAACTATTGGCCATGCATTATGGCAACATCCACGTATTATTGATTTCCGCTGATAAAAACGATTGGTGTTCTGAACAATTTAGGTTACAACAACCTCCTCAACATGCCATTTATTTCCGCATGCTTCTAGTAGAGGTTCGTTAAGTGACGTCTTCTTTGATCTGTTTAAGTTCTTTGATTATCCATAACAAGTTTGTGTAGTATCATTTCAATCTAGGCTGGTGCATTCAGATAGTCCTTTCTCGGAGGGGGTGGGGGTTAATTCAAGAAAATTCTTGCATTTTTAATTCGCTTGGATCCACACGATTTCCGCCCTATGTTTTGATTTCATTTTGATTGCAATTTCCACCGGAGATATTCCGTAAATGTGTTTTTATACTACTACTACTACTACTACTACTACTACTACTACTACTACTACTACTACTATTATTATTATTATTATTCCTGTTTTTATACTATTATTATTATTATTATAATTTCTGTTTTTATACTATTATTATTATTTCTGTTTTTATACTATTATTATTTTTATTATTATTTCTGTTTTTTATACTATTATTATTATTATTTCTGTTTTTATACTATTATTATTATTATTATTTCTGTTTTTATACTATTATTATTATTATTTCTGTTTTTACTATTATTATTATTATTTCTGTTTTTATGCTATTATTATTATTTCTGTTTTTATACTATTATTATTATTATTATTATTATTATTATTATTAATATTTCCGTTTTTATATAATTATTATTATTATTATTTCTGGTTTTCTACTATTATTATTATTATTATTATTAATAGTTCTGTTTTATATTATTATTATTATTATTAGTATCATTATTATTATTATTTCTGTTTTTATACTATCATTATTATTATTTCTGGTTTTATACTATTATTATTATTATTTCTGTTTTTATACTATTATTATTATTATTTCTGTTTTTATTCTATTATTATTATTATTATTTCTGGTTTTATACTTTTATTATTATTATTATTATTATTATTATTATTATTATTATTATTATTATTATTATTATTATTATTATTTCTGTTTTTTTCATACTTCGCTCTATAATTTGAGTTCAGATTTTCTTTGTCTTTTTTTTCAGACTGTGCGAGACTATTCCGAGTAATCCTTAGTTTGTTCGGATTATACTGATTTCTTTTATTTATAATTTCTTTTACTTATTATTTCTTTTTACTTATAAATCTTTGATTTAACTATAACTTCTACAAAGTATGTAATTTCATCCCGTAATACATTTCAAGGTTGCACATCTTTCTCAAATAGTGGGTGTTGCAAATCTCTTAAGCATATTTTATGCCATAAGTAAGTATTTAGTCTAGGAATCTTTTCTTCGATAGTTTCAATAGACGAAAATGCAAGACTAACGAAGAAACTCGGGAAAATGACCAAGTGAAGATATGCTGATCTGATATAAAAATTATGTCTAAAGATTAACGTCACACAAAGCCACTATTTTAGATCTCACACCGCTTGTACATATACACATGATTTTTACTAATGTCCTTACTAAAGTAATTGGGGTTTTATACTGCTCCAGGAAATAAATGAGTCAAGATGCATGCCTCAATCTACAGGGTGGCCACAAAGTCTGGCTACATAATCTACAGGATTTGGATTATCTTATATGAATCAAGCATCAGTTTTTGAGTGGCATAAGAGATCCAAGGAAGGCAGAGAGTCTTTGAGGGATGGTGAGAGATATGGGAGAAGTAAGGAAGTCAGAACACCAGAGTTGGTTGGTAAAATGTAGATTATGTAGCCAGACTTTGTGACCACCCTGTATATGGTAGTTAGATTCGTTATAGGAGGGTGTTTTGTTACGAGATTGGAAGTGGTATAACTCAGAACATTCTTTTCTATAAAGTGTCGACTTCAAAAGTTTAGTGTGATCTCATCTCTTCCAAAAACACGTTTCACATAGAAGAGACAGCTGGAAAATAGCACTATACCTTGAAGTGTCTAGTATCATTCATAATAGTTAACACATTCTCTGTTTAACTAACTCCAGGTATAATGTCTAACGTCATTTGCCAGCAAGATGATTATATTGTTTCTTTTCTATTTTAACGTTGTCTTTGCGAATGCATAATCAACCATGCAAAACTTAAGTATATACGATAGTGATATTTTTACATTAAGTGTTTGTAAAGTTCTAAATACACAATTAACAATCACATATACAATTAGATGTTTTCTATCATAATTATACTCTTTTACCATTGTTATTGTAAATCACTAGCACCGAAATCCGACGTTGCCTGGGACTGAATGATGATCACCGAATATTTCACAATTCTACATTTTTGTTGTATATTTATCTAATAAGGGAGAACGTCGTGTGATCGTCTAGAGGTCCAGTCTATTCGGTCATATGCCGTTGCGCGTGTGTGTGTGTGTGTGTGTGTTGTACATGTATTATTCGGACATACCTTGTGCATTGTCGATGTTGGTCCATCTGGAACTCATCCTGTTCTTGGAGGGAGACTGATACCTGTTTTGGGACGAAGATTTATTCACTCCAGTCAAGGAATTGGTTTTATAGTTTTTATTCACTTTCCAGATGTCTCGCAGAAAGGTTGGAAAGTGAATCTCTGGCTTGTGTAGTTTCTTCTTGGTCTCTTTTCCACACACGTCAGCGCCTCCCAGTGAATGGGCGGCGACTGTTAAGCCGTCTGTCGCCTTCTTTGTCAAAACCCAATCTCTTCGCTAACCTGATCACGTGACTCACACGCATCCGATCAACTGACCCTCACTTCCAGTCAAAGTGTCTACAATATAATTTACTCCCCTCCCTCTCTCTCTTTCTCTCTCTCTCTCTCTCTCTCTCTCGATCCATTCTCTTACATTGTTATTGTCATCTAACTCTGTGAAATCGCCTATTTTTCTATCGATCAATTACTTGTTCTTGTTGAGGACCCATTTCCGCGCACCGGAAGGAAGCTTCACGTGCCTTCCCACTGTGACTTAGTTAAAAATATATTGCAGTCTACATTGCACTGTAGAGAAACTACTGCTGATTTTATAAAAAATATTTATATGCATAATAATTTGAATAAAAGTTAAAAATGAAAAAGCCAGGTTTCATTCGTCAATTATGCCCCATAAAGGAACATTCATTTTCGAACACACCCTTTTATTATCAAAGAAGCTATTGTTGATTTTTTATGTCTGCTCTGTCTGCGAGTGCGGTGAGAAAGGTTTAAATTTAAGTTTATCATAGTTCAGTTGTGGTTTTAATAAAAACATTCATTTCGAACGCTCCCCTGCAAAATCAAAGAATCTAGTGTCGATTTTATATGTCGTGAATTTCGGCTTGTGTAGAAAAATCACTTTTTAAATGCACGTGTTATGTAAGAGTGTATAATGTGTTAACTTTAATAAAATCGGCTGTTCATTTTAATTCGATTTTCTTCGATTATCGATAAAAAACATATCTATAAACACTGGCAGATTTATATACATAATAGCATGAGGACCCGCCGGTGCCCGGGGTTAAATGATGATCAACGGATCTTTCACTCTCACGTAGATTATGTCATCGATTGATTACGTGCTGCATGAGGAATCCATCGCGGCGTACCGGGATAAAGATTTACATGCCTCGCCGCAATGACTTCATTCACAATACATTGTATTTTTCATTAAAGTATAGATAACTTACTCTTGATTTTATAAAATTATTTTTATATATAATGGCCTGAATACAAGTTTAGAATGCAAATGTCGGGTATAATAGGTCAGTTGTGCTCTACACAGAAACATTCATTTCGCACGTGCCCCTGATATACTAGTGGACCTATTGTTGATTTTTTTATGCCGGGTCATTCTGCTTGTAAGGTGATAATTGCTTGAATTTAAGTTTTAAAATATGTCGTATAATAGTGCAATTTTGCTTTAAATACACCGCTCTCATATCAAAGAACTTGCTTTGGTTTTATATGCCAGGATGTTTTGATAGTGTGGTAATAACACTTTTCTAAATACTCTTGTGCTCTTGGGCTTCTTTAATCGGATGTTTTTCGGATCGTCGCTTACACTGGGCAGTGTTTTAAAACTTTTTAAATGTGTTCTAAATGTCTACCACTGATTAAGGGTATTTTTACACCGCTGAATAAGATGATCACATCCCTATCAATCCATCATGATTAGATTTATGTGCCAAATTCATTTATTTTAATCTCTGTAGCGAAATTGGCACTAAACGAAATGGGAGGGGGATAAAAATACGTATGTTGTTGTGTTGCGGGCCGAGCGGAAGAGAGTTCCAAGATGGTGTTCATGGGGTTTTAATGGCGTTGACCCCATGGAATTCTCGCAGAATGGCGTGTGCTTTCGCGCGATTATGCTAATATATCATTCCTGGCCGCTATAAAGGCAGGACGCTAGGAAGAAGTCAGGGAGTGTTTTGCAGATTGTGCGTAGGTGGTTCTGGTAGTTGGATTGCTCTTTGTGATGAACCACGAATCGGCGAGAAGCGAGTTTTCTTCTGCCTTTTTTCTTTTTTTTTCTTATCTCCCTTTTCTTCTTTCTTTACGGTCATTACAACCAAGAAACCCCTCTCTTCTTGAGGTGGGTGCTGCAGGGCGAAACCGACTATTTTCTATTTTTGTTCCTGTATTTTGCCTATTATATTTTGCTACAATTTCAGATCTTATAACAAAGTTCCTTACATTGTTGTGGTACTATCAGCTGATTTCCATCAATACATGTCATGCTAAAGATGATTTTAAAAGAGAAAAATGTTTTCCGAAGAGCATATTCTGATTACCTGATAGAAACATCGATTACTGTAAACTGAATGGTTGGTATTGACGAAGATAAGTACGCGTAAATTAAATGTTGCTTCACCGTTGTAAAACCTTCGGGTCTTGAACTTCCGTTTCTTCGCCCTATGGAAATTTAGCGGCAGGAAGTTCTCTCTCCAGATGTTAACAATAGTCAGCCATCTTCATTGCGTCCCAGCGACCCTTCTGTCTGGTCTCCATTTTTCCAAGTCCTGGTGGAATTTTACCGTGCTCGCCACTCATTGAAACCAGGTTCTCAAAGCACCGGTTCATATTTTAAAATATGTAGTGCATTTTGAAAATCATGTTGCAACTCAAGTTTCTGAAGGCAGTAAGCATGTTAGTGAGAAGTATTCTTCTGGCTTTATTTTTGCTAAGAAAATTCTTCACAACTGAAACACATATATTACACGCTTCCAGTTTCGCTTCGATGATTGAGTTTTCTACCTCTGGCTGTCCGATAAGCTCTCAAATATGAGAACCCCTTAAGATGCTAGCTTTCAGCTTCTCTATGGTTAATTCGGAAGAAAAGCTTGGCATAACTAAGTGAATCAGTTACCATACTTGTCCAGTGCTTTGATGAACTGCTTGATTAAGTTTAGCTTGATGTGTTGAAGTCGGAAGAGTATTCTGCTTCCAGAAGGTCGTTGATGTAATTTCTTTTCTTATCAAGACATTAATTTCTCTCGTACAATCGAGTCGTGTATGCTGAGCACAAACTTTTTGAAGATTTCGAGGTTTTCGACATAATTAGCTAAAACTATCGGACTTTATTACCTTTTGTCATTAAAATAATTATTCTAAACCAAAAGAATTATTCGCCATGGCATTTTAACGGCAGCAACTTCAAAAATGCTCCACACATGCATAATATGAATAAAAACCTTTAAAAAAACGACGTGGGGTGAAAGCTAAAAAAAAACGACGTAACGGAGCAAAATTAATGTGATTGGTCATAAATCAGCTTAAAAAAGGCAGACAAAAAATGTGTTGTTGACTAGTGTTATCGATACTTATTGAGGGCATTCCGATGCAAAACCTAAATAAGAACATTGCTATATGCATAAAGTAAATTTGTAAGGAATTAAATCGCCTAATCTGTTTCGGATTCATAAGAAACGAAATCTCTATCACACATGAATACAAAGATCCTTTTTATATCGTATTAGAGATCGGGATTTATTTGCGCGCAGATTCCCCTTTTCTGTCTGTAACAATATGTATTTCCACTGCTTCATTTATTATTATGATGGATCATCGAGTGTATTCTTTTACTGCACTTATTTCCCCTTGTGATTACAACTGAACAATCATCATATCAATATTTTAAAATTCAATGCAAACGTGACTATGAATGCTATCAGATAAAAGCTTTAATTCTTTTTGAAATATCACACTCAGGCTCAGATTCATTAACAAAAGATAAGGTTTCCTGATCAAAAGAGCAAAACCTTTAACTTTTTTTTTTCATTTTTATCATTACTATTATTATTTTGAACAACATTCTCAGCCTCGTATTCTCATTGGTCGGAAATGTATTGATGTGTAGCCATTGCAGAACCATATTCGTATGTTTGTTGTAAATGCGATTGGTATTTTTAACAAATTTTGATTTCTTCCTAACCTAATGTATACATGCATATCTACAATAGCTGGCAAGTATATGAGTATGATCATTTTAATTCGACCCCATCCGAATCGGCATTCCCATGGACTGGTTGAACATGAAACTTCTTTCAAAGGAGGAAGTTTCATGTGCTTGTAAAATAAACAATAAGCCTCAATCTATTGCATATGTCTGTGTTGCAATATTTTTGACTACTAATGGCGGTATGGTCCCTCACACTTGGTTGATCATATTTAAAAACGCTGCTGGTAGAAACTGACGAATCAAATTAATTTACGCCCTGCTATCAACCAATAAGAAATCAGAGTTGCTCCATAAAAAACTAAAGCTTTTGTTAGCAACCTTGCATATGTTTTCTTTGTGTCCACATTGGAAGGATATTTCGCTTTTTGATTACAAAATTATAAAGTTCGGAACCTGTACAGAACAGCTGTACTGAGAACTCGTCATCTCCAGGACTTGTATACAATGCCTACCTCTCGGAAACTCTTCTGAAAGTAAACATAGCTTTCAACTCAAGAGTCCGTCATCGGAAATAACAACTTTCGCTTGTTTGTTTTTCTTTAATATAGTTCTTGTAAGGAGTTGTCAACGTTCTTTTTACATACAGCACCTGGTATTCACAAATTATCACCAATTGGGTACTGACCAATTTCAACAAAGTTTAACTTCGATCACCTAGCGATAACCGGTTTGTTAATACGATTATGTCCTATCTTATTATACATGGTACAGTACTGCTATCAATAATAATTTTAATTTGAAAATGGAATACGTCTCGAGAATCTTATTTACATAGTATTTCATTCATTTCTATGTCATCGTAGACGTCCTACCATTACGAGGATTGTCTACGACTTGGATTCTAGTAAAATTATCTCCCTTATAACACAGCACTCAATCATGTTATGCGTGTGTTTGTTCCACAAAAAATAACATAGAAAATAGTCGATTGTCTTTTAGCCACCCGACAAAAGGAGGGTAGACCTGTAAATTCACCCTTGTCTATTCGTTCGTTTGTCTGTCCGCACTTTTCTCAATAACTACATCTTGGAATTTTTATTTTTATTTTGCGCAAACATTAAACATGATATGAGTAAAAAAGTAACAGAACAGATTTTCTGGGAAAACTCCTGTTGCCCCCAAAGGGGTGCCTTTCGGGTTAAAATGTCTTAAATTGACACTTTTGTGCTTACTAAAAAATATCGATGTCTTGTATTTTAATAAAACTTTCTGAAATGTTGTAACTAACTGATTTCTATATAATTTTAATTGTTCTATACTTCGCGATAACTCTTGGATGTGTCCCAGGGGCTCTTTTAGGGCTAATAAAAGCATTCTATTTTGGGAATTATTTTACCATATTTATCCAACATTTTCTGTATATGTCTATTTAGCAGTTTTGCATCGTGATGAATTCAAATTTAAAGATGTTGAAGCCTAAAACTGCACCCTTTCTTCAATTTCACCAAGACTTTTGGGGCTAAATAGGCTGAGGGAAAATGCTGAAGTTTGCCATGTTTTTATGCTTCGTCCACTGTGCACTCACGGGTGCCATGCATGCGTCAATTGTTTGATATAATATTTGAGTATGACAATGACCATTTTTTAACTGAAAAACAAATATCCATTTCTCCTTTAAAATATTGACCTTTAAAGGAAATATTATTTTAACGGTAAAGCATCGTGGATTTTCAATTAGGTTACGCTAGTTAAGTATTTTTTTTTTAATTTATTGTTTATTAATTCTAAACAGTAGTGTATCACTGGAACTTGCTGACAAAAATTCGAGCATATTTCCAATAGTTCCGCTCATTGCAGTCACCATCGCAACTTTGCGTTCTCCTATCAATTATTCATCCCGGAATTCTAACTGATAAACCTTTGTATTATTCTAGCATTCAACACTTCCTTCCACTTCTCGAATTTTCCATTGCCATTTGATAGGCGACTTTAAATTACGTTTCGTAAATCAACGCCTGATCTTTGCACAGTCATAAGTTTATTTCATCGCAAACCAATCATGTTTATTTATATACTTCTCATGCCTTCATTATCTACATTCACTGATGATGTTATATATAACGATTTCACTCTTTGTCTTCAATAAACAATTAGCTTTTTCTTGGGTCTAGCGTCTCCCTTTTGTGCATACGATTGTTCCACAGCAAATAGGACAGTTTCCATGAATTATCAAGAATTTTAAAATAGCCAATTATATTTGTTTGTGTGAGAATGAGAGACATCAAATAATACGTACTGCTACCATCCTTAGTCGTTATAGACATTTTCGGACACTTAGACAACTTGATGTCACGTGACTAAAAGGCAAGTAAGATCACAGCAAGAGCTGATGTCGGATTCAGGAAATGTTCTATTCAATTCTTTAAAAATGCCTTATCCAAGGAGTCTCAGACGATCCACGCTTCCTTGCTCAAAGTGAACACTTTTATTTGCTGGTGTTCGGCCTTCTGTCGCATCTTCTCGCCACGAGAGCATAGGTGCGTTATATTTCGTTAATGGCCGATCGACAAATATGATTTAGTGTGTCTAATTAAAAAGAAAATAACTTTAGCTATTTCTCGATTGATACACACGTTGAAGGTAATAAAAAAAAGCACTACTGGTTATAAAAATATTCCGTTTATTTTAAAATATACATTTTCTGCTTCGGATTTACAGTTTCGCGAGTCTAAAGGTGAACGTGAGTTTAGTAGTGGTCGTATGGAGAAAAATGTATTGTCAGCCCCCTCTTGTGTCACTTTCTTAACTCCAAACTCATCTGTCTGTCTGTCTGCCCCCTCTCTCTCTCTCTCTCTCTCTCTCTCTCTCTCTCTCTCTCTCTGTATACCTTTTTATTATCCAGATGACGTCAATATTCCAACCTGTATTGTTGAAATATGGATCAAACTCGCTGACCGAAGAGTTTACGTTGTAGAATTTGGCCCTCCTTTGACGCCATCTCCCCGGCCTTTTATTTAGACTTGTGACCGACTTTCATTTGACGTCACTCCATGGGAATCTGGATTATCCAATAGATGTACTAAAGATAAGTGATACTGTTTATACTAATTATGATTATAATACTGAACATGTTTATATATATATATATATATATAGAGAGAGAGAGATATGTATATATATATGTATATATATATAGAGAGAGATATGTATATATATGTATATATATAGAGAGAGATATGTATATATATATGTATATATAGAGAGAGATATGTATATATATATGTATATATAGAGAGAGATATGTATATATATGTATATATATATAGAGAAAGATATATATATATGTATATATAGAGATATGTATATATATATGTATATGTATATATAGAGAGAGATATGTATATATATATATGTATATATAGAGAGATATGTGTATATATATATATGTATATATATGTATATATAGAGAGAGATATGTGTGTGTATATATATATATATATATATATATATATATATATATATATATATATATATATATATAAGAGGGAGAAACAGACAGAAAAACAGATAGATATAAATATGTGTGCAGGTATGTATATGAATTTTTGTTGTATAAGTATAAAAGCGATATTCAACCCATTTTTTTTTACAAGGGAGTCGCTTCTTATCAAAGTCCGGAGCACTCTTTAGAATAAGGATTAATGTGTCCCAGGTGGTCAATAATAAACCACTGTAATGGTCAATAATGGCGGAAATTGAAGAGAATTTGATTATTTAAAAGGGCGGCTCAAAAAAAAAACACTGTTTATATTAACCTTAAAAACGAACCTGTTAGAGTCAGCTGGAAAGTAGATTTGCGGTATTGTGTTCCACAGGTGGGCAGTGCTACATGAATAAACTTTGTTCAAATAAGGTGCGTTTAGATGCAGAGCCATATATATATTAGGGGCAATTAGTGACATTGGTTGTAGATAGAGAAATGTTTGTTGTAAATATTTTGCAAGGGGGTTCAGTCGAGCACTTTCCATAAAAATGACCAGAGAGCAGAGATATTTGGAACCGCGACGTATATTCTGTTTGATAAAGACTGTTAGGAGGAGGAAATGACATTGCTTATTAAGTTTAGAACACGGTTTTAATCCTATCAAGACAGAAAAGGAGGCTACGAGCAGACTCTTCTAAATGCGGCAAAAATACATAACCATTACAACGTATCTGGCTCCTATCCGCGTAGATGATTGTGCTGAAATTGAGATATCTATGGAGAAGGAAAGGTATTCAACCCTATTATACTTTGATTACAGGTCTGGAGTGGAGGTCTGTCCAAGAAACTTGTCAAAGCAGGTTACATATTCGATACGACAGCCATTCATTTCAAATCTATCAAAATGGAGATCAGAGCTCTGGTAGTGAAACGATAAAAAGTTTGGTTTGTATGAATTAAAATTAACCAGCTACTTTTCACCCCCCCGCCTCCAGTGAGTCTCTTGCTTCCCTTCGAAGAAAATTCAAATATATTCATCCTTGTTTGCTTTATAGTGCTACCGTGGATACAATTGTCGCCTGCATAAATGTCGACAAATTGTCTTAGTATATGATTTTAGAGATCGGCGATAAAGATCAGAAAGACTGTATGGCAACGATCGATATAAGGTACGCCGAGATTGAACCTATGCGCCTCAGTCTTCTGTCCACAAAAAATGTCTTCTTTAAATCAATTAAACAGAAAGGGTTGGTTGGTTGGTTGTTTTTGTTTTACGGCATATCAACCCTTTTCGGGTTATTTAATGCCGAATCCAAAGATTTGGAAGAAAAAATTTTTTTAATAGAATATATTTGTTGTTTTCACGTCGGTTTCTATTTAACCCATAGTTGGGACCCTAACAGCTACTACCACTCCGGGTCAGAGTGGACCTGGGAGCAATGGTAATTAAAGGGTGGCTCCACACTCCCCAAAGCCCACAAGCTGGGGCCTCACCACTGTATATAGTTTAAGGTCATATCCAGGACACAAATTGAGGGACGTTTACCCTCTGTAGGGGGGGGGCAGTCAGCGTATTCTAATGCCCCACCGACAGAGCCACAGAAAGGGTAATTCCGTAACCGTAAATATTCTAACGAAAACGTTTATACCAAACCCTATAACCGACGCTGTCAAAAGTTTGTTGAATTTTTGTTTCAGATTTGTGTTTTCAGTTTTATTCTTTTCATTAAAGCATGCTGCTGAAATTATTGTCACACCATTATGGGGGATTAAATAATAATGCATTCACTATGAGTGTACTATGTTTTTTAGGATTTTATCCCTGAGAAAAATCTTAAATTTTATCCTTAGGTAATTTATCCCATTCTGATGAGAAAGATTTGTTTCTATGGCAACCTGCCTAAATTCTTTGTTTACAATCAAAACATTTATAAACAATTGTAAACAATTGTAAACACAATGCATTATGTTGGAAATCAATTATATATATATATATATATATATATATATATATATATATATATATATATGACACGTCATCTGTATTAAAAAAATCCAATATGGTGTTCATTTTACCGTTCATTCTTTTCGGCACGTTAAAATGTTAAAATCTTGACAGCATCTGTTTTGGTAGCGCAGAAATTATAATAATTATTATGTAAATTTTTATATATATTTTTTTACAAAATATCTTAATTCTATGTATTAGTAAAAATATAAAATCATATTTTATTTTGCGTGTTTACTTTAAAAGGCCTGACTAAGAGTGTAGAGTTATTTCTTACATTCTGAAAACACCTTTACGACAATGAAGCTACACGAAAACACGAAAGTGTGTGTTGCTTAATTGCCATCAGAATATTTCGATAGCTTATATTACAATAGAAAAATGCGAGCAATATGGCTAAGTTTAAACATGGAAAAGTAAAAGACTCGTTGTAAAAACTGGAAAAAAAATAACAAGATATTCTAGTAAAAATATAGTTGTAATTCAAAAAAAATTGCAGCATTAAGAATTGATTTTATAATGTTATTAATTAAATACAAAAACATTGTGATGCTACAATATTTTATGTTATAAATTTATTTTATTTTTTATTAGAATATATTGTCCTTTTCTTTTCCAGTTGAAACTAGTCCTTTCTTTTTCCATGTATAAGCGTAACCATATTACTTCTCATGCTCGCAATTTTCTATTATAATCCTTGATTTTTCCAGACTTCAATAAATGTGCTTGTTCTTTATATAATGCCAATCTTATTTTTGCCCCCCACATAAACATAACATACACATATGTAATAACAATATACGGCACTCGTCTGCTTTCAATACAATCTCCCCAATTATCTCCCTTTCAATCTTTCAGTTTCACTTGTTACTCCTCTTTTCGTGAGAGCGGTGAATTGAGAGCACCGGTAGTCGCTGCAGCGACGTGGTTGATATGGAACCCAGGCATAAAAATTACCGTGATCACCTCTTTACGTTTTTTTTTTTTAATTACGATTTGAACACCAGTAAATTTATCATAACTTTTGTTTAACTGAACGAAAATTGAATTTTTTTTTCTGACTATATCTGAGAAGGTGATCAATAAACCATAATAATCGTTTGAAATTAGGTCGAAAAATGAGTGAACGGTGAAGCTTTAAAGCAGTTCTAAATGGCTAAAACTGGCACTTGACCATATATTCAAACACGACCTTGTTTTAATTATAAACACTACCGTATTTGAATTTATATATATATATATATATATATATATATATATATATATATATATATATATTGTAACAATCACTGTAACTCTTAGATTTGTCTTTGTTGATGGGAAAGCACCATAATCATCTGTTTGTTGTACGTTCTTATTACGAAAAATAAAAATTGTAATACATTTTCCATTTTCAGGTAGTCTCCGATATACATGCTTTGGTTTTGAATAGCAGAAATAAATCCTCCGTATTTTTCCCTTTTAGTCCTGAAATTGGCAGCTTTTTAGATTTCCGTTGTTAACTGACATGAAAATCCGGAATACAAAGCGGATATTGCCCGTAAAGATGTTTAGATTACCGTTTCGTCTTATTAATATGTTTTCTGCTATTTTTTTTTGTATTGTATATCCGTAAATCTAAAAGTACATGCCACACACACACAGACATACACACACACACACACACACATATATATATGTTGCAATTAAGCTACACAGAATGTTCTGCGTTTCATTCTCGTGAGAAATCGTCAAGCTGATGCAAGGCGTTGCATGAGATTCATTCCTATATATATATATATATATATATATATATATATATATATATATATATATATATATATATGCGTTCGTGTGTGGTTATGTTAGACTGTTTGGGAAGTATTTTTCTCTTACACATGTTTCGTTTAACAGCATCATGTTAATAATAAAACACTACGATTTTAGCCGTCTCCTATTGTGATCTGAGCCTGCAAATCATTGAATCACTACTCGTTCGCATAAATAAACCCACTATCAATTAGGCTCAATAAGAGAGGAAAGCATGCTAAAGAACTTTTAGTGAATTTAAACGGTTTTAATCGAATTTTGAATAAATTCAGCAAACGCAATTTTTTATTCATCGCTTGCATGAAGACGACTAATGGAAGTCGAAAACGTTCGCGACTATTGTAAGTTAATTTTTACTCTTGAATAGCACGTTCGAAGATTGGTCCACTAAAAGTTAAAAAAAAAATGGATTTCAAGAAAAAGCAAACAGGAATTATTCCTGCTATGCAAGGAAACATATGTGTGTATATGTATGTATATATGTACATGTATATGTACATATTATGTAGAATGTAGTTTTCTCAAGCCCTTTCTATCGGTGGATTCGATTATCGTCGGGGGCAACGGTTTTTGTTTTCTTTTCCTTTTCATTCCCTTTGAAGCTTGTGGTATTTATATATATTTTTTTACTAACAGTATTTAATAACTAATATGAAACTAAATTAATAAACTATAAAATAGGAACATCGAAACTAAAAATTAAAATAATTCGACCCCAACCCTCCTGCTCCCCCTTTATCGCCAATAAAAATAATTGTAAATGCACCACGCCTGAAAGGAAAGGAAAAGAAAACAACAACAATTGCTCCTGACGATAATCGAATAGAAAGCGCTTGATAAAAAAATGGCCAAACTACTACTTTTGGACGCCATTCTGTATAATATGCCTGCCAAACTTAAAAAGACTGCTCGACAAATCGAAAAGATTTCCAGAAAGATCGGGAACAGGGATAACTCTGTCGTGTCAAATCAGACATGTCTAAACTAAATAACGACTTGCTGCCAAATATACAAATATTTACATATATATCCATATTTTCATATATATATATATATATATATATATATATATATATATCTACTTAATAAGTTTGGAAAATACATATGGCAATTTAATTGTATGTTTACTTTATATACGGCAATTAAATGTTATGTAGAAAAATAACATTGCAATATATATATATATATATATATATATATATATATATATATATATATATATATGGGTGTGGGTGTGTGTGCGTGTGTATATATATATACATATGTTTATTTATATACATGTTTGTATGTAATTATGCATATAGATATTAAATAGGCTTAAAGACAAAATATATTAAATATAGATATATATGAATTTATTTGAAAGTTCAACAATGAAAGAACACTATATAGAAAAATCTCTCATTTATATATTTGCTTTTTGTTTTAAAGTTCCTCTATTTTCCTTCTATTTCATTTTGAATTTCTCATTCTTATATATTATAAGCTAGATGTCGCATTTTCTTATATATGCAAACTAGTGCCCTTGTCGTATTCTGTCGAGAAACGTAAGACTCGGCAATAAAGAGAGTTGAGAATAAGTATTGACAATAATTTGACAAATGTTTTGTCCTTTAAAAACAACGTCTCCTCATCAACAAAAATAGGGGAAGCAGTTAAAAACACCAAAATAAAACTAGAATTTTAGTCGTGTGTAAGGCAGATATCCATTTTTTATCTCCATTATAAAATATGTTTCAATTTGAGTCAGTCTATCTTTTGGCATGCTGTTATATTTTGTCTTCTAATTAAAAACGATCTGAAACGATCGTACAATCTAGTTGATTTTTTTTGTTTTTCCTTTTCAAACAAGTGTTTAATTCAAAATTATGAATCGCTCTATATAATATTAATATCGCTCTAGGATATCTATAACTATTGAGCTTAGTATATATAGTACAATGGGCACTGTTTTTTATTAAAATAAACTCTGCTCTGTAGACTCCAGGTCTAATTCTTCCTTTCTCTCTCTCTCTCTCTCTCTCTCTCTCTCTCTCTCTCTCTCTCTCTCTCTCTCTCTCTTTCTCTCTCTGTATATATATATATATATATATATATATATAAAATAAATTTTTTTTAAATATATATATATATATATATATATATATATATATATATATATATATATATATATATATATATATATGTTAACTCCGCGCCGTGGAACGGATTTGTTTTCAATAACCGGTGCAAATAAATAATTTTCTCATCACGCATGGATATGAACTCTTTAAAAAATATATTAGAATTCCAAAAGGACTTATATTTATGTCTTAAAAAACCCCGTCATATATCTATTTTCGTTTCTTTCTACGAGGTTTAAGACAAAGGACACATTGCTACGAAGCAAAAGTTTAAATGTAACATAAAAAAATACCTTGTTAATCTTTCCTATACGTGACCCCATATAGTAGCCCCTTACAATCAAGTGGCGATATACATTGTAAGGGGTGAACATGAGTCAAAAATAAAAATATAATAATAATCATAATTATAATCATAATCATAATAATCATAATAATTATGATAATAATAATCATAATTGTAATCATAATAATAATAATAATAATAATAATAATAATAATCATAATCATGATAATAATATTCATAATAATCATAATAATAATCATAATAATAATAATAAAAATCATGATAATAACCATAATAATAATAATAATTATCATAATCATAATAATAATCGTAATAATAACAATAATAATAATAATAATAATGATAATAATAATCATAATAATAATAATCATAATAATCATAATAATAATTTTAACAATAGTAATAATAATAATAATACTAATAATAATCATAATAATAATAATAATCATAACAATAGTAATAATAATAATAATAATAATAATAATAATAATAATAATAATACTTTCTTCGCTTAGTCTTATGCAGCACCAGAATAGATACTACCTTTTGTTTTCACCCAAATGGCAAAATTTTATAATTGTTAAAATCTGAAAAACAAAACAAAAAAAACAAACAAATACAATCATAACTGATTATGTTGCAATTTCGTACACTCAATGATGAGGATTGAACCGGCCAAGAACTTGCCTGCCTGATCTCTTGTATGAATCCATTAAGCCATGTGTTCCAAAAGATAAAAACGATATTCGTGTTCACATTATTCAAGTCATTGGAGGACTTCGTTTCATTTAATTACTACCACTGACGCAGAATTTATTGTAATTAAATTCGATTTTTCACTTAAGACATTTAACTCATCGTTAACAAAATCACTTTCAATAGTGTTATTAGTTATATTATTATTATGACCCCGAATAATTCCATTATTTCTAGCCCGATTCGCAAGCTGAATTATTTCTGTAATTTTTGAATACTTTAATCATTTTAATCATTTTATCCTTTCTTTTTATTTCGTTTCATTTCAAGGGAAAATATCATACTATTAAGATTATTAAATGCATTTTCATTGTTCAATTTTGGATTATGGAAATTAAAGTTTATAATTATAGTATTGTTGCCGTTTCGATTCCGAGCAATATCAATTTAAAGCAATCGAAATATTTTTTTTAAATCAGTCCAAGCAGCAGTAGCAGCCACCGCGGCAAAAGCAGCAGCAACATCACTGTTTTCGTTTAGCAAATTGTTCGTTGTTTTATGCAGTTGATTCGTTTTCCAGAACGCGCAGAGCTCACCTCGTTTATTACAGGCATTTATAAGGGTATAATATTGCGTCTTCTAAGCTTCCAGGAAATAGAAAAATGAAAGAACCCTTTCTCCTCTTCTGTTCTTTCTAAAAGAACGCGCACAATATAATTCATGAGAACAAATAATATAAGGGACACAAATATAACACGCAGTGCTATTATTTGTGATTTATGTACATTTTTGTTTTATTATTGTGTTTGTGTTTGTTTTGTGATTCAACTTAATTATTTCTCATATAAAACTCTTTCTTGTTTCTTTTTCCATCAATCGCTTAGTTTCATTAATTTTCTATATTCGTGATATTTGTTGGCGTAGTAAGTGATTAAGAACGCGGCTACAGTCGTTGCCTCAACCCTTGTATTTTTGCAGTCGCTGCATCAACCCTTGTTATTTTTACCTCCAAATTCAACATATTATTTTTTTTACTTTCACACGAATGTTATTAATGAGATTATGACGTAAGAACGGCATACTTAGTAAAGTAAACGGATTGATACGCCGTAAAGCAAACTAAGATTGTTTTTTTTATTCTGTCACCCAGTTATGTGATATATCGATCGTTTTCTATCAACAACTAATATTGCTGAAATGGGTTATGAATAAACCATTTACATTTATACAAGAAGAACATACGGATTTTATACTATATATAATATATATCGTTGAAAGAACCAGTGTTTTGGCATTAAATGCAATAAAAGATGTTGATAACGGTTAAGAAGACTAATGCAACCTTAGAGCATTATAATTATTCATCATTCATTCTATAAGTTCGTTAGCGTTTCGTATTTATTTCAATTTTATAACTCAGAGAAACTCTTGAAATAAAGCGAAAGCTTTGATGTATATGTAATTTCGTTTGTTCTTTTTTCATATATATATATATATATATATATATATATATATATATGTGTGTGTGTGTGTATATGTGTGGGTGTATATATATGTGTGTGTGTGTGTATATGTGTGGGTGTATACATATGTGGGTGTATGTGTGTGCATATATATAGTGGGTGTGTATGTGTGTGTATGTGTGTATATATAGTGTGTGTATGTGGGTGTATATGTATGCGTGTGTATATATATATATATATATATATATATTTATACATGTATATTTGTGTGTGTATATGGAGAGGGCTCCCGTAAGCCGTGGTGAAGGCAACCTTTCTAGGAGAAGCAAATTTCTGATTTAAAAAACCATAAAGCGGAAGACCAGTACCCGCACTAAGCTGGTCTGCAGTTTAATTTGTTGCTGGCTATCTTGCTCTTGCTTGTTGCTGGATCTCAACATTTTGAACCGAGAGAGAGACTTAGCTGTCGTACAAAGCTAAGACTCTGTAACATCATATTTGTATAGATACTCCCTCAGACATTTGGGCTCATGGATTTTAAATGTCTGAGGGAGTGGCACTCGTCTGACAAGACGTTGCAATCATCATATGTATATATGTGTGTATGCATATACATATATATATATATATATTTATATATATATATATATATATATATATATATATATATATATATGTGTGTATATATACGATACCGTATATATTTTAAAAACATTTGTAAACACGATGTAGATAGGGGATTGATTCGATCAATATCCATTAAATCTATCTTTTACAAAACCTACCCGATCTTTAGTTGTATCTTCTTTAAAACGAAATGCAGATAAACAGCTTTTCAACTGAAATTGTCACATGACCAAACTTAAAAAGATATTTCAGTTGACCGTTCGTATATCTTCATTTCATTGTTTAGGGGCTTATATAGTTTTCAGGTTGAATGTTCGTTATCTAATCAAAATCGTATCTAGACAGCCCGTTATATGTTTACATCAATGAATACATTTCAAATCGGCTGCACATCTTATATGGTATCGGTCAACAGAGAAAATGTCGAGTGTCATAATACCTGGAACATTCCAAATGTAACATCCCCGTTTGTCATTCCGCTGAATGAGTCATATGGGCTTGCTATCAGCATTGTTATGATGACCAGCATTACGCAATTATAACCTGAAAGTTTCATCGCTCTTTTTTATATTTACGTTGCTAGACTCTAATAAAGCAGTCATTGTGTTAGAAGCAGAGATGCGTGTGTTACAAGCAGAGAGGTGTCGTTGAATTCCTATATGCAACAAAAAAAATGAACGGATCAACATTCAGAGGTGCATGTTTAACGCTTCCGAGGTCGATGCGGTAGATACAAGCAAACTTATAAGATGGGTTCTTTCGATTTCAGTGTGATGAAACACATGTGACTGACTAAAAGCGTCTCTGATTTTATTACCGACGCGTCAATAGAGGCTGGCAAAATTGCATTGATAATCGTGGTTACTATGAGAAAAATAAATTCTGAAGCAAAATATCGCCCGTTTTATGTGAGTGACCCCAAAGAATTGCTTATCTGGTAAACAACATTACAAAACAACTTCTCCCATTATCTAACTATTATTCTTATTCATGGATTGCATAAACCACATTACAAAACAACTCTTAAATAACTTAGTCAGAATATCACAATGATAGCACTCATACTTTTTTAGATAATCGAAACGGGCTATAGTAATATCTCTTTTAGGTGGATTCCAAGGAGAACAAATAAAATATTTGGAAACCTCATATCTTACAGGGGATAAACATATAGTACTCGATTTTCCATGAAAGAAACTCGTAAAGGCAAATAAATTAAATAATTAGTGGGATAGTTTGAATAGCGGAAGACATACTCTAGCTCGTAAGTTGATAAGAATATCTGAGGAAACTGGATTTCGATCCGGAAAATCAGCTGAAATCGGTATGCACGTACATAGCGAATTTATGACACAGCAGCTTCCAATAGCGTAGTGGTTAGGCGCGTTGGCTGTCCTACAGACAGTCGGGTTTCAATCCTGGCTTGAGGTAGTTGCCTGTCTAGCTGCACTGATGAGCTGTGAAACAGTGAAAGAGTACTGTATGTGGATGACTATAATGTTCCTCATCTTGAGTTGAGCATATTAAGAAGTGATACACGAATTACCATTAGCGTATTTGTGTAAACAAATCGAGCTTAGGAAGTTCGGACGATGTCAAAACATCGTTAAACTCACGAGTCACACAGCAACCGGTGGTTAGGAGCATTGACTGTCGTATAGACAGTCGGGTTTCGATCCCGGCTTGAGGTAGTTGCCTATATTGTATTATATTATATTATATTATATATATATATATATATATTATATATATTATATATATACATATTATATATATTATATATATATACATATTATATATATATATATATACATATTATATATATATTATGTATATATTATATATATATTATATCTGTATATTATATATACATTATATATTATATATATATTATATATATACATGTATATATATTATATAATATATATGTATATTATATATATATATATTATATATGTATATTATATATATAATATATATTATACATATTATTTATATATATATATATATATATATATATATATTATATAGTCGTTATCATCGAGGTTATCCTTGAGGGGTACCGAATTGAGCTTTCGTTACATTTGAATATGTTATATAGAGTTCTTCATTTAGGGGCACTTTTTTACGTTTGGGTGTATACACTATATAACATCAAAGATTCCGTGTGATTGTCTCTAATATAAATGGTTGTGTGTTTGATTATCATAAAGGGAATCGTGTGTGTGACATGTAATTTCTGAACCTACCTCTGTTTCTTCTCGCTGTTTAACCATCTGGCAATTTCTCATCCTGGAGGGAGACTTGATACCTGTTTGACGAAGATTTATCACTCCAAGACGATGAAATGGTTTTATAGTTTTTTATTTCACTTTCCCCAGAGGTTCTGCAGCAGGTGTAAAGTGAAATCTCTTGTGTGGGCTCTTCTTCACACACGTCAGTGTTAGTCTCCCCCCTCCCCAGTTAAGAGGGGGGACCACGGAAAACGTCCGTCTTCTTCAAAGCTCAAATCAAATCTCCCAGATCTAGCCAACCACGTCACACATACGTAATTTGGTCAGCTGACCTTTGGTTCTGGTAAACGTGTCTACCTCCACGTTTACCCACCTCTCTCTCTCTCTCTCCCTCTCTCTCCCTCTCTCTCTCTCCCTCTCTATTCTCTTATAGAGACAGAGAGAGAGAGAAAATAGAAAGAGTAAGAAAGCCAGAGAGGGGGGAGAGATGCTCGTTAACATATATATATATATAACAGAAAATTAAAAAGAACACACCGATTGATGTGTTCATCAACGTTTCGTTTTGAACTGAAGACAAAACGTTGATGCACATATAACTTGATTTGTTCCGTGTAATGTTATCTCTCTCTCTCTCTCTCTCTCTCTATATATATATATATGTATATATATATATATATATATATATATATATATATATAGAGAGAGAGAGAGAGAGAGAGAGTTTGAACTGACAGAGAGTTTAAAGTTTACTCTCTTCACATGCCTATGGCGATGCCGTGAGCTGAAGTCTTTTCCAACAGGTTTAACCTTTAAACTATCAATCAGAGACAGGGAACACGCATGCTTACAGCAAGGGTAGGTAGGGCACAAATTAATCCCAAGTAGAGTTTTTAACAACTGTTCAAATAAACATCAATTACAGATCGAAATCTGAAGTTAGTCTATCTCATTTCTGCAACGTATATTACGACTTGTTTACAAAACTCGAACCCAAAAATAAATCGATATATCATACAAGCAAGAATTTCAGGAAGTCATCCATCTTTCGGCAAATAAGAAATTTAGAAAAATTTTAAACCCAAAACAATCTCGAGTATAGTTTTTATTAGGTTGTCACCGTTTATCAAAGGCGAAGTGCCATTTGATTATTAGCGTTCATGATTGTCGAACAGACTGTGAAACAACACCGAGATGATCGGTTATGGTGGAAGTTATGTAGTGTTTGATTATTTTACAACAACAAATACTTTACATTATATTTTGAATCGACCTTGTCAAAGTTAGTTGGGGTGCAGCGTCACGATATAATGTGCGAAAAACCAACAGTTCTAAGAAAAAAACCTTGCTCATGGATTTTTCGCATAGTTTTAGGCATTAATTGATTTTTCGCATAGTTTTAGGCATTAATTGAGAGTACGGGAAATTATTGGCAACTGTTGTAGCTAAACAAGTATTTATTTCGAATGTTTTGCAGGGGGGAGCATATATTGAAGCTCAGCCAGCCATTTATTTCAGTATTTATTTTGGTGAAGGATCAAACTTTGATTTTGAAAGCAAAGGTTTAAACCCATAAGACGCTCGAAGTCGGAAGAGAAAGAATAAAAAAGATATCAATCTTTGTGTAACTTAGTGCACATGCGCGCATGATAATGCATAGGAAGTGATGTCACCGATAGAAAAAAAAAGACTATAAAAAGGAGAAAGAGAGTGATCTCGAAGGAAATGAGATAACGTTCAAGATCTCGTAAGAAACGTGGCGTACGTCCTGAATCACGTGAGTGACGTCATGGCTGTACTAATGAGTAAATAAATATTGTTGTTACAAAGAGCAAGCGAGTTGGATTTATTTCCTCCTCTGCGACTGAAACTGCATACAACGTGTGCTCTTCCGTGGACAACGTTATATTTGGTTATATTTGCCGGTCATTGAAATGATGGCATCTATACAAATAAAGACGAATTATCGTAAAACACATTTTGTGAGATGGTTGATAAAGATCTGGAAGAGTATTAGACCAAATAGTTATTATTGAGGCACGCTAAGATTAATACTGCAACCTTCGGAATTCTGCCCATCAAGAACTACTTAAAAAAAAAACTGTCAGCAAAAAAGGTTGGCAGAGTATTTCTTGATATTATGTACTTGAAAAACTTGTAAAGTAGATGTTGATGACAAACCTATTGATTGCTTGAGGTATGTCGAGAACTATTGACATAGAACCGAGGCCATCGTCAGTAGATTTACTATTTTTTTTTATTTATTACCGCCAGCATATCAGCTGTTAACTGCAGAGTACAGAATCCATATTCTTTGTCACTAAATAGGTTGCTTTTGCTTATGAAAGTCATAATATTCATCATGGACTCGTGCGACTTACTCATGGCGTACAGAAAACTGATTTATATGTACTTGGATGCAGAAGACTAATTCCCGATATGTTTAGATAAGGGGCAGACAGTCGACGTTTTCATAGTTGTTTCGAAACTTATTGCTCGAGGACCTTTTCGCCTCCATACATTCTGTTTCTCACAGAAGTGGCGTTGCTTGTCTTTCTCTCTTCAATCTTTACTTTTATAGCAGGTGCTCGACTGAGCTTTAATTTATAGCCCCATTGTGAAACGTTCGCAACAAATATTCGCCTACCTAAAAGAACCATCAACAGTTTCTCTCAATTCTCTATTAGTGTAAAACAAAACGAAATTTCATGTGCAGAATGTCCTTCTTAGAACTGTCCCTCTACAGAAAAAAATGGTGCTTCTTTGATTAAATGACCACCCATTTAATCAATTCAGTTTCGTATGTTATATTAAATGTTATTCTTAAAGTTTTTTTCCTTTTCATACTCATCTAGAAACCATTATATATATATATATATATATATATATAAAATACGTATTATGTGTGTATATATACATATGATACGTATAATTTATGTATATATATATATATATATATATATATATATATATATATATATAATCTTCCTTTCACATTTGTCTGTCACTGGCAGCTGTCACTAAAAATAAAGAGCCTATTTTGATTGTGAACGATAATGGATTCTGTGCGGGTGAAAATCCCCGCGTGTTTTTTTCTCTTCTGATTAACACAAGACGGCAAATAAATGTAATAAAAAAGACAAGCGAGCGAACTAAAAAAAATAAAGGCATTAAGAAATAAATAAAACCAGAATAAAAAAAAGATGGCCATCGTGCGGCTTTTTGTTTAAAAGCCCAGACTTTTTCAAATGCAGTTCAATTTTTTATGTTTAGTTGTGATTATATTAATCGTACGGCGACTTTGGGGTAGCAAATGGATTTCTGTCTTTAGTTAGTTCGATGCCAATATGCGTCGCCCTTCAACAATTTAACCAAGTCATCGATTTCCGATGATGTAACTACGTTTTTGGCAGCCGCAATATGGTTATGGCACGTTGAAAAAAAAAACGGTTCCCGTCCGATAAACGCAGTTAAAATATGGTGAATCTGCTCAGTACTTAAATGGCCTGGTCGTTTTAGAAATCCCATGTGTCGTATATTTGAAACTTACAGTTAAAAGCATTTTATCTCTTATGTTTATACTAGCTTCCCCGCCCTGACGCGGCCTGGGATTCTTAAGAGTGTCTGCATTTTTTGCAAGTAAGATAATTTTTATCTTTATTATCGAAACATTTCGGCCGCTATAACTTTCGAGCTTTTTCATTTAATCAGTTAGGTTTTAAAGCCGCAACGTTCCTTTGTGTTATTTCTGTTTGTATCCATAATGAAGAAAGAAGCTTTACACTTCATTTTTTTTAGTATATCGTCGATTTTCAATATCAGTTTAAGTATGTAATCCTTTTTCTTTGGTATTGGAATGTTTTTAAGTGAAACTTCAAAGTTGATCCTTTCCATGTTTGTTATTCTTGAGACACGAAGTAGAGTGCTCTACTGTAAAGGAGCGTAGATATTGTATTGGTAGTAATTATTTGTTTGTTTAAAACAAAATATTAGTGTGTCACCCAAAAGAGTGCTCAATGTTTAGACAGAGCCAAAATAAGTGAATTTAGTTTACAAACAAATGGCTACACATAAGCATACATGTTTCAGCGAAAACCCAGTAAGGGAATCGCTTCGTTAGGCCAAGGACAACTCTGGCTGTTCCAACTCAAACATTGCCTATTTATAACTAGGACTACATCATATTTAAGTGTAAAGGGGGAGACAGTACCTAAAGAGAAAGTATATACATTAAAATGTGATCATCCATTATGTTAATTATATTAATTTATTTATTTTTTATTATTTTCTTTAATTTATAGTGCGTCAAGAGTTTCAAGTAGAGTTCCAATATTATCAGTAAATTCCTAGTTCAGTAGGTAAGTTGTGTAGAATAGGAACCCAAGTTTAAAAAAAGGGAACTGTTGTATTCAACTGTAATGTGTACATCATAAGTATAATTATTTATTAATATTAATATTAATCAGTTAAAATATATAGTTATGTGAATAATTCATTAGGCCACTAACGTTTAAAATAAAATAAATCGTTTACGATTTTTGAAAAAAGTTTACGATGTAATGAATAATTAACGAAATAATGTCAGTTATATTATTCATTGTAAATGCTAACGTTAAAAAAAAAACTTACGTATAAAATAAATGGTTAACTTGTAAATAAATCAGTGTCCGTATAATATTACTTTTGTAAATTCTAACTTTTCCAAAATTACGTATAAAAATAGGTGATTAAAGTATAAAAATAAAATAAATTAGGCTCGATGAGGTGACCATTAAAACCTACGTTAAACGATTATGAAAAGTATAATTATGGTATTATAACTACATGACGATTAAAGATAAATAAAATAAAAAATAAAAAAATAGAAAACATCTTTAGTTAAAAATTTAACTTATTAGGTATAGTGTATGATTATTTGATGTTAAAATACAAATGTTTAAAATAACGTTTAGAATAGTTTCAGTATAGAATAAAATTAGTTATGGGAAAAGAATAAAAGGTGCGGGGGAAACTGGAAAAACTATAAAAAAACTATAAAAATCTTATTTACAAACTTAGGCGTTTTAGAATTTTTTAAGCGTATGTATCTGAAAATGCTTGCAGGAGATGGCCGATTCTTATTTTATATTTAAAAGTTTGTCACGGTCTTTAAAATTAGTAATCTCCATTTTCTCATGCAGGCATAAGAAACAAGGTGACTGCAGGTATGTGTGCATATATATATATTTACATAGGAATGTGTGTGTATATATATATATATATATATATATATATATATATATATAGGCATGCGCCGTTGGACCTCACTTGTTAGGTCACTAACAAGTGAGGTCCAACGGCGCATTGGTATGGCTGCTGCAGCCTTTGGCCGACTCTCGCACAGAGTTTTTATGAACCGTAACCTCACCACCACCACCACCACCAAGGTTTCTGTCTACAGAGCAATCTGTCTCTCCATCCTCTTGTATGGCAGCGAGTCATAGGTGCCTTATAGACGCCACCTGAAAAAGCTAGAAGCAGTTCATACCAACTGCTTACAGCGTATACTAGGTTTAAAATGGTGGCACAGGGTGCCACACAATGAGATACGCAGGCGCACTCAAATGGACCCACTTGAAATGATTCTAACTCATAGACAACTTAGGTGGCTTGGTCACACCATCCGGATGCCAGCAGAAAGGCTCCCACGCAAGGTCCTCTACGGGGAACTTGCAGAGGGCAGACGCAACCCTGGGGGTCCACGTAAACGTTTCAAGGACCAACTAAAAACATCATTGAAAAAACTGTGGCATAGAATCCAACGCCATCGAACATGCTGCTGCTGATCGGAGAAAATGGCGAAACATCTGCCAAGAGGGCTTGGAAACTTTCACCTCAACCTATAACGACCGAGCAGAGCGAAGAAGACACCAAAGGCGCGCGGCGCAGCGGGCAGACGGCATCTTCCCCTGTGCTGCCTGCGGCTGTGTATGCAATTCACAAATTGGATTCCACAGTCACCAGCGAGTCCATCAGGCGTAATCTATCTGGGACTGTTAGGCATGGTGTAACGTCATCGTCGCAGCGACGGACTACTGAAGAGAGAAGAGATATAGACATGTGTGTATATATATATATATATATATATATATATATATATATATATATATATATATATATATATAGGTATGTGTGTATATATATATATACAGGTATGTGTGTATATATATAAATGCAATTCTTGGTTCGTTCAAAATCGATAGAACCATATGTCTACATTACCAATTTATTCGAAATTTTCAAACAATCCATCTTTAAAGTCGAGGGATGTTTCTATGTCATTAAAATAAATGAACATCGCCAATTATAAAAATATTTAATAAAATAAAAAATATTTTCCTAAGCCCATGCTGCGGAACTGTTTCTGTTGGGTAGATTATTATTAAATCATTTCTTTCTGATAGGTTCATAAGAGTAGTAGTTGAGGGGCAAAAATCAGAAGCTCACAGTATTAATGCCGGTGTCCCTCAGGGGTCCATCCTGGGCCCAACTCTTTTCCTGATCTATATTAATGATCTTCCAAATCACATCCTTACATCATTCGTAGACATTTATACTGACGACACTACCATTTATGGTAGCACATCTAAGACAGTAAACGACCAAGTTCTCTCCAATTCTCTCTCCTCTAATCTTGAGCACGTAGTACAATGGGGAAAGGAGTGGCTGGTTACTTTTAATGCATCTAAGACCAAGCTTCTCTCTTTACATCATCAACATTCTGATCCCCATCTGGCATCAATTGAAATGAATGGCTCTCGTCTTCAGGAGGCCTCAAGTTTTGACAAGGTTCTGGGCTTGACCTTTACTCCTGATCTTAAATGGAACACGTACATAAAATCTGTTGCCACGGCCGCTGGAAAAATGGTGGGATCTTTCTATCGATCCGGTAAATATCTAACTGCTGATGCTATTCTCTGTCTATATAAGAGCCAGGTACGTCCAATGATGGAATACTGTTGCCACATCTGGGCAGGAGCTGCTAGAAAGGACTTGTCCTGCCTTGATAGAGTTCAAAATAGACTTCGTAGCCTCGTAGGAGATGTCCTTTTCTCTTCCTTGCAACCTCTATCTCACAGAAGAGATGTTGCGAGTTTGTCTCTGATGTATCGTTATTTTCATGGAAGGTGTTCAACTGAGCATCAATCTATGGTCCCCCCCCCTCGCCAAACTTTCACAAGAAACACTCGTCTAGCTGTACACACTATCAATAATTCCCTGCACTCTTTATCTGTGCCTAAACCTAAACGTAGATTCCATGAACAAAGCTTCTTTCTTTCTGCTCGGCTGTGGAATTGTCTTCCGTTTTCCTGCTTTCCGGCTTACTACAATATGGTTGTGTTCAAGTCTAACGTAAATAAGTTCTTGATGAGCCGTTCTATATAAGTTATCAAATGTACCAAATCTTCATTACTATTGATTACTATATTGTCCAATGTCTACTGTACACTCTTTAACCCTTATCCTTGAGTGGCCTATGTAAAAAAAAAACTGAACTTCCGTTTCAATTCATTTCATACACCACGATTTAAGTAGGCGAATTAGATTTTTTTCTCTGTTTACTCAATAAGTAAAAACAATCCCTATTTTAAAAATTTAAATTCATTTTTTATCTCCCAAATTTTTTAATTTAAATGTTTTTTTTTTATTATATCAGGCAAAAAAAGTTGCTCGTTTGCGTTTTTAGTTGAAGTTGAAGTTGTTTATTCTGTTTTTGTTTTGTTTTTTGTTTTTGTTTTCTTTAAACAGTTGTTTCGATATCAGAAAACATGAACTTTATTATTATTAAAACTATAAATTGTTAGGGAAAGTAGAGTTTTTTCGAAGAAAATTGACGGATTGGTAACGTGCTTAAATAATATTTGGTGCTAATGCAGAGAGTGGTGCGCGCTATTTTTTAAATCGTATTTCCACTTTTAATTAAAGTTTTATTATATGTTTTTTTTTTATTTAATTGTAAGGTTAAAGTACAGATTAGATACAAAACACCCTCCCTTCCCCATGTTAAGAATGGCTTTTTTAAATAATAACGTTATTATTTAAGCAGGGATCAATAACTGCATGAGTACCCAATTTCTTTAATAAAGAAAAAGCATTCATATTTTCTCATGTAAAAGTAACTTCTGTAAAAAAAAAAAACAAAGAAAAAGTGTACTTTCAATTTGGTTAAGAAAGGTTTCTTTAAAAAAACGGTGTTCATGCAGAAAGTGATACGCGCTATTTTTTTAATCGTATTTCCATGTTTAATTAATATTTTTTATTAAATTGTAAGGTTAACGTACAGACAAGGTACAAAACACCCTCCCCTCCCCATGTTAGGTATGGCTTTTTAAATAATAACGTTATTATTTCAGCACGGATCACTCTCTGCATGAGTAGCGAGTAATGTTTTTTTTTTTTTTTTGCTTTTTTACGGTAGTTTTTTTTTTGTTTTTTAAGAACACCTTTTTTACAAAATTGAAAGTACACTTTTTTTGTTTTGTTTTTTACAGAAGTTGTTTTTACATAAGAAAATATGTTTTTTCTTTATTAAAGAAGATTTACTCATGCACTTATTGATCCGTACTGAAATAACGTTATTATTTAAAAGGTCATTCTTAACATGGGGAGAGGAGGGTGATTTGTACCTATTCTGTACTTTAACCTTGCAATTGAATAAAAAATGTTGTTTTTTTTTAGAATAGGGGCACCTCCACAATTTTCTTTTAAATGATGACTTTTAAATGGTTTCGATTATGCTGAATACGGAAATCGCATTGAAATTTTGCAGAAATAAGTAGTTATCGAGATATGAAAAGTTGTATAATGCATTGTAATCTCTGGCGGCTATCTTTTTTACGCGCGTGCGCGCGCGTCATAGACAAATCTATGCGCGTAACAAAGATAGCTGCGAAAGAATACAATGCATAAAACAACTATTTATATCTCGATAACTGCTTATTTCTGCAAAATTTCAATGGGATTTCCGTATTCAGCATAGACGAAAAATTATAAAAGTCGTCATTTAAAAGAAAATAGTGGAGATTGACCTAATCTAAAAAAATACGAAAAAAGCATAAAACTTTAATTAAACTTGAAAATACGATCTAAAAATATAGCGCGACTCAGTAAGTGCATTAGCACCCAATAATCGACTAACGTGACCTTTATTGCCAAATAAGCTCCGGCTGCAATGTTGAACGCGCCGTTCACGTTGTTTTTTTTTTTTTTTAAGTTAAACTCAACTTTCACAATATTTTTTATTTGTTTATAATTTCATGATATCTTTTTTTAATAATAAATTGCTAGTTAAAAGCAAAGAATACTTACGAAACACCATCCCTCTCTATGGTAAGAATGGCTGAAAAAAATAATAAAATAAGAATATTAAGTACTCATGCAGAAAGTGATCCGTTCTGAAATAATAACGTTATTATTTAAAAAGACATTCTTTACATGGGGAGTGTGGGGTGTTTTGTACCTATTCTGTACTTTAACCTTACAATTGAATTAAAAAACATATTATAAAACTTTAATTAAACTTGGAAATACGATTTAAAAAATAGCGCGGATCAGTAAGTACATTAGCACCAGAAATTGTTAGGTGAAATACAGAAAAGTTTCTACCAAGAAAACCGTTATTTTTCAGCCATTCTTACCAAGGGGAGGGGATGGTGTTTTGTCACTATTGTGTGCTTTCAACTAACAATTTATTAAAAAAACAAAAGGTAAATGTTCACATTAGGTCCACCTCCACAATTTTTAACATGGGTAGATTGGGGGTGTTTATTCCGAAAGCCGTTCTTAACGTGGGGAGAATGGTGGTATTTATTAGAAAAGCCGTTTTTAACAGACGAAAGACAGGTAAAAGGTTAAAACACGTGGTTAGGCATGGGTGTTGTTTATTCCGAAAACCGTTCTTAATATGGGGAGGTTGGGAGTGTTTATTTATGACCGCCAGTGAATTATAGTGCATAGTACAGGTCTTTATATCTCGAAAACTACTTGCCTCTGCAAATTTTAAATGAGATTTCCTTATTCAGCATAGTCGAAAATTGAGGAGATTGACCTAATGTAAAAAAATTACCCCCCTAAAAAAAGATATCGTGAAATTTAAATTTAAGCGCAGTACCAAAAATAAAATTATTCTGAAAAATACCGCCTTCGGGTTTGTACTTGTATAAAGGCTTCAAAAAGGTTGTCAACAAAAATAAATATATAACAAGTAAATATTTTCAAAGGCAAGATAAGTTACTTTTCTACCTAATTGGATAATTTTTAGTGTTTTTATGGCGTTTGTACCTCTGTACATATAGATTCGGAAAAGTTGTCAAAAAATAAATGTATAACAAATATTATCAAAGGCAAGGCATGTTACTTTATTACCAAAATGGATACTTTTAGTTTCTTTTTAATGTAAAATGTTTATTCGGCTCGAAAAACAGCGTTTACTGCTATATTTCAAATTTACAAATGGTGGACTACTCTGTGTTAAACATGTTATGTTTTGGAAAATGAGTTAAACCTAAAAAAAACTATACAAAATACTGTTAAAAACCACCGAATATATGTCTGCTTGTGTCAAGGAAACATATATTGAGTGAGTTCCTGACAGTATTTTGTATAGTTTTTTAGTTTTAACTCATTTTCCGAAACTTAACGTGTTCAACACAGTTTGCCGTCATTTGTATTTTTCAAATATACCGATAAACACTACATGTTTTCCAACCGATTAAACATTTGACACTAAATAAAAACACTAAAATCTTATGCAGTTAAGTAGAAAAGTAACTTATCTTGCCTTTGATAACATTTATTTGCTATATTTATTTTTCGACAACTTTTTCGTTTCTGTGTTGAGTAATACAACCCCGTTTTATTTACTGTAACGTTTAGTCGGCTCGAAAAACAGTGTTTATCAGTGTATTTGAAAAATACAAAGTGTGGCGGACACTGTTGATGATGTTAAGTTTGGGAAAATGATTTTAAACTAAAAAACTATACAAAATACCGTCAGAAATCCACCGAATATGTCAGCCTATGCCACGATAACATATAATCAGTGGGT
Source organism: Euprymna scolopes (assembly GCF_053919585.1). Classification (NCBI taxonomy): domain Eukaryota; kingdom Metazoa; phylum Mollusca; class Cephalopoda; order Sepiida; family Sepiolidae; genus Euprymna; species Euprymna scolopes. The sequence continues at coordinate 90,096,237 of NC_136491.1, forward strand.
GTCTGACACTCTTTTGTATAGTTTTTTTAGTTTTTAACTGATTTTCCCAAGCTTAACGCATTCAACAGAGTCCACGACCATTCGTCTTTTTCAAATACATCGTAAACACTGAGTTTTCGAGCCAATTAAGGATTTTATGTTGAATAAAAACACTAAAAAGATATCCAGTAAAGTAGAAACATAATTTACCTTACCTTTGCTTTCATTTATTTGTTTTTGGACAACTTTTTCGAATCTGTGTATAGTAACCCCCCACTCACCCAAATATTAACTAAAATCTCACATTTTTTAATACAATAACAACAAAAACTCTATTTAGCGTTTCAACATTTTAGCAATGTTCGGCTTAATCGACTGTATGTTGGCCGAGCCTAAACCATGATTGACGGTAACTCCCGAAGATCTGGATCCAATTCTGCAAGAGTACCATTTTTTTTTCATTTTCGCCTTTTTTTTCACTTTTTGGAGTGGATTGCTGCACTAAGAATATAAGAAACATGCATTTTCTCTTTTTATTAATTTTCCCTTACACCAAATTGATCCACAGCAACGGGTGGCAGAGTACAGCTAGTATGTATGTATATATACATATATAGATAGATAGATAGATAGATAGATACAGGTATATAGAGGTATGTGTGTATATATATATATATGTATAGGTATGTATATATGTAGTATGTGTAGTAGTATAGGTGGGTATATATGTAGGTATGTGTGTATATATATATAGGTATGTGTGTAAATATAGATATGTGTATATATAGGTATATTTGTGTATATATATATATATATATATATAGATATGTGTATACATATATACAGCTATGTATATATATATATGTGTGTGTGTGTGTGTATATATATATAGGTGTGTGTATATATATATATATATATATAGTTATGCATATATATATATATATATAGGTATGTATATATATATATAGATAGATAGATATGTGTAATTATATATATGTGTGTGTATATATATATAGGTATGTGTGTATATATATGTATATATGCTGAAGTGTTTTATAGATATGTAGACATTTTGCGCTGCTCTAATGAGCGTCTGGCGTTAAACAGACGGGCCTAATGAAGTTTTTTTAGCAACGTAAATGCGATAACCTACATATAAATATATATATATATATGTATATATATATATACTTATATATACTCATATGTATATGCATATATATGCATGTATATATATATATACTTATATATATGTATATGTATATATATGCATGTATATATATATATATATATATATATTGTATGTGTGTTTGTGGGTTTTACAACAAAAATAATTGTTACATAAATAAGCATCAAATAATTCTAATGATTTTCTTACAATATAATAATTTGGCACTAGCCTAATGTCTATTGTTCCTATTGAGATAATTGGTTCCATTCATTTCTAGTATATACCGATATTGACTATGCTACAAATTAAATAAACAATAAAGCACACGCATTATATATATATATATGTATATATATGCGTGTGTTTTTTACTTTAGTAAGTAAGTTGTTTTTCTTTTCAAATCAAGTGGCACAATTTCCCGTCTTATCCTTAATTGTACATAGATAACATTGTCTTCAATCAACATTTCTGTTTAACTTACAAAATATTGTGTTAGTGTAAAAATGAAGATCGTTAATTTTCTTCTCCCTAAATGGACAGTTATGTAATAATATGAATTTCTTTTACTTCTTTCGTCTTTCCCAATCTCGGGACAAGAATTCATTGACTCTAGTGGCGTATCAGCTATTATTTTACATAGCATTATTAGGAACAGGTGCACAATTCCCCGTACCAGCAAGTGTTTAGCCGTGTAAGAGACATATTTCTATACCTTCTTATAGTATTGAACATTTAATCACTGTTTACATGCAGTATCGGGTTGTACTTACAAACAATTGTAGAGAGAGACACAATACACTCGAGGATGGTACCTAGTGGATTCTCCCAAGTCACTATATATAATTACATGTATGCAGATGTTTGTGTTAGGATTACATTTCACTAATAGATATTCGGCATGTGTTTTATTAAAAACAACCTTAAACTATTCCTGTCAATAAGATAGTGTAATAGATATTTTATTATCGTAAAAAAACTTTTTTTTAATCTATATATTTAGTGATGCTAGTCCAGTGTCTTTTCTGTAGCCATATATGCAAATATATGTATATATGTATATGTATATATCTGTGCATATATGTGTGTATATGCACATGAGTATATGTATATAAATATTTTTATAAAGGTACATATGGATATCTACACGTCTATATGTATGAATGCATACATATATATACCTACATATATGTACATACTTATATGTATGTGTGTATATATAGGTATATACATATATATATGTATATACTTATATATATGTATATGCGCATATATATGTATATGCGCATATGTGTGTATACATGTATGTATCCATATATATGTATATACATATATATACGTATATATACATATATATATATGTATATATACATATATATATGTATATATATATGTATATATACATGTATATATGTATATATACATATATATATATATGTATATATATATATATATATGTATATATACATATATACATGTATATATATATATATATATATATAAAAGTTGTATATATAGACATCAAACAACCTTCCCATACGCACACATGTTTCATCCTTTCTCGACATGGGTTGGATTTTAAAAAACTGTCTTTTTTCGCACGATCTATGACTTTTTCTTTTATCACATTTTTATCTCAATTATCCTGAAGATGTCCTTTGAGACAGGGACGAAACGTTGATTTTTTAATGATTTCATTCGGGTTTTTTCTAATTTTTTCTTTAAACATAACGTCAACCACCGCTGGTATATTTTTTAATTCCTTATACATTCTGTCGAAATGGAAAACCGATCTTCTCTGCGAACATATAAGAGCATCTTAATCGCAGCAAATTCTCACAACAACAGGAGAATTTTTCTGGAAAAATGTATTGAAGAAAAAGTCATACCTGCATGCATACCTAAATCTTTTAAAACATCAGACCATATTTTCCCGGATTACATTGAGAAATATCTTTTGTCATCTATAATATATTTAAAGCACCAAAGCTCTCATCTTTTTCGGAAAGCCAGGATATTAATTGCTGATTATCAACAAAATTACAAGAAAACACCCAGATCAATTAAGAACATTTACAGATCTATCAAAAAATTTAACACACGCCATAACTTTAAATTGAATAACAAACTTGCGAAATTGATAAAAAACAGCAAATGGAAAACTTTGGGACGTCCAGACCTTATTCTAAACCTTACTTCTAAACCACTCTCGGACATTGAAACTGAAGCTCTCAGTTTCGGTCTTAAATTCGCTACCGGCAAGCATTCGAAAATCACCACTAACACAACCCTAAAAAATTATAGACAAGAGGACTCTGATTTTACTAAAGGCTTCATACAAGGGATAATAGCTTTAACAACTACCCAACCTCAAGAATTAGCACTACCAAAAAGATACATTGATGCCTTAAAACTTTTAACAAAAAATAAAGACATTATTATTTCACAAGCCGATAAAGGAGGTGGTATAGTTATAATAGATAAAGACCTATATCTAAAGAAAATGCATACACTATTGGCAGACGGAGATATATACACTCCGATAGATTTAAAATCAATAGAAAAAGATTTCGATACTTTTAATAAATCCGTAAAGAAACTTATCGGAAATGATAAAAAATGGATAAATAACATAGAATACCACCCCACTATTCCTATATTATACGGCCTCCCAAAAATACATAAAGAGAACGTCCCTATGAGACCTATAATATCAAACATTGGAAGCGTCACCCATAAATTAGCACGAGCTATTGCCCAAATTTTAACTCCACTAATGGGCACCATCAGCACTTCACATATCAAAAACTCTGGTGACCTCCTAAATAGAATAAAAAATATGGACATGCAAAATAAAACCATGCATAGTTTAGACATAATTTCCCTGTACACCAATATTCCAATCAAAAAATGCCTTAATCTACTCCACAAGCACTTAATCAAAATTAAAGCCGACCTACCTTTTTCCTCAGATACACTAATACAAATTATAAAACTCATCACTGATAGAACCTACTTTCAATTTAATAATTCTTACTATAGACAGAAATTTGGACTCCCTATGGGTAACCCCCTTAGTGGTGTACTAGCCTGCTTATTCTTAGAATTCTTAGAAACCAACTCTTTTAAACACAGACTTCCTAAAAACTCCACATATTTTAGATATATAGATGATATTCTTATTTTTCTTCCTAAAAACACACAAATAGAACAAATTAGAAATAAATTAAATTCAGTGGAACCATCTATAAATTTTACACATGAATCCGAACAAGACCACTCCCTAGCTTTTCTAGACATATTCCTCATCAGATCAGAAACTGATCTGAGTTTCAAAGTACATAGAAAGACCACACACAAAAACGACTATATTCATTACTACTCACACCACAATGATAAAATAAAGACGGGCATGATTATAGGTTTTTTCTTACGTGCCTTTAGAATATGCAGTCCCCAATATCTTAATGATGAATTTCAATATATTACGAATGTTTTAAGAAAACTACAGTATCCATCCTATTTCATTTCTTACGCAAAGAAAAAAGCTACGAAAATACACTATAATATAAACACACAGAAAAATAAAACAGATACCTCACTATTAAACAGACATCTTTTCATTCCCACCCACACCAAAAATACAAAAATCTACGACACTCTTGATAGACTTGGTTTTCACCTGATACAAACAACTTCCTCAACCATAAAACAGACATTAAAAACTACCAAGCACTCTCCCAAAACCCTCACATCCGATGCCGGTATATATTCCATCCCATGTAACAACTGTCAACAAGCGTACATAGGTGAAACACAACGAAAATTGAAATTAAGACTAAACGAGCACAGAAGAGATATAAGGAATGGTAACGCCCTAAATGCACTCTTTTGCCATTGTGCAGAACACGATCACTCATTTAATTTAGATCAAGCGAAAATTATTAAATACGTGATAGATAGAGCTAAAAGAAGACTTTTAGAATCAGCACTAATTTTGAATACTAATACTATTACGCAAAGAAAAGGCTTCTACCATTTAACCCCTAGCATAGGGAAAATAATAATCAAAGAGCAAGGTATCAGGGTGGATCCTGGCTAGCCTATTTTTTTTTTTTTTTTTTTTCTTTGAATGTTTCAGGAAAATGAGTAGTTTTTGCAGAAGAAGGAAAGAAAAAAAAAAAAAAAAAAAAAAAATAATAATAATAATAATAATAATGTACATATTTATTTTAATGCATTTTAAAAGTTGTATATATAGACATCAAACAACCTTCCCATACGCACACATGTTTCATCCTTTCTCGACATGGGTTGGATTTTAAAAAACTGTCTTTTTTCGCACGATCTATGACTTTTTCTTTTATCACATTTTTATCTCAATTATCCTGAAGATGTCCTTTGAGACAGGGACGAAACGTTGATTTTTTAATGATTTCATTCGGTTTTTTCTAATTTTTTCTTTAAACATATATGTATATATACATGTATATATACATATATATATGTATATATATATATGTATATATACATGTATATATGTATATATACGTATATATATGTATATATACATGTATATATACATATATATATATATGTATATACATATATATATGTATATATACATATATATATGTATATATACATATATATACATATATATATGTATATATACATATATATATATGTATATATACATATATATACATATATATATGTATATATACATATATATACATATATATATGTATATATACATGTATATATACATATATATATGTATATATACATATATATACATATATATATACATATATGTATGTATACATATATATACATATATATACATATATATACATATATATATGTATATATACATGTATATATACATATATATATGTATATATACATATATATGCATATATATATGCATGTATATACATATATATATATGTATATATACATATATATATATGTATATATGTATATGCCTATACATATGTGTATATATGTATATGTTTGCATAATATCGATGAATATTATTTATTTCTATTTAAATTAACTAACACCTGTTTTTCTCTATTCCTTATCTGCCTAAAATGACGCATGCTAGACTGAAAGCGAGATATTCCAATGGGAAGAAGTACGATTGAATGACTAACGAAACTTGTTAGCTTTATGTGCTGTTTTGTTGGGTTTTTTTTTTCTTTACTGTTCTCACAAAAGCAAACGTGACACGAACTGATCGATTCATGTGTGTCGATTTTGCAACTCCGTTCGCTTCTGATTGGATCGAAGTCTAATCTGATTCGATCTAAATGAAAAGCAACTTCCTCTTTCTTGCCAGCTGAAGAGCGGAGAAAGCAGAAACAAAAAACGCCAGTAGGACGGAGCACCACGTGGCAACGTGCACAGCGCGGTAATGGAGGGGCAGATTGGAAGAGACAGGGAGACAGTGTGTCGGATTGAATTCGAGACTGGCTCTTTGTACGTCTCTCCAATAATCATGTTCATGTGAGACGTACAGATATGAAGGACGAACGTACGAATAACACGCAAAATATATTCAAGTGGTATAGTAAAGAAGGAAAGACACATTACACCTAACTCATATATATATATATATATATATATATATATATATTAATATGAGATTGTTGAATTTTCATTTATTTTTTATTAGCGATTAATTTCTTTCTTTTTTTCCCGCCCCCTGCGCGTTTTTTTATTATAAGAAATGGTTTATTTGCCCTATGTTTACATTATTCTTTGCCCACATTTTAGGGCGTATTACTTTTTTATTTTATTTAAATATTATTTATTAATTATTAATAAATAATTACAACATGCATATATATATATATATATATATATAACTACTTAATTTACTCATATAAAATTAATATACGAAAGTTTAATTTATGCGTAAACTTTAAGTATTTACTACAAAAGTGGTCGATACGTAGGTAGAGCTAGTTAGTAAGTTATAAAATGTATATGGCGATTAAGCTACACTGAATATTCCGCGTTTCATCCACTTTAGGACTCTTCAGGCTAATGGGCATAAGCCTGAAGAGTCCTTGAGTGGATGAAACGCGGAATATTCAGTGTAGCTTAATCGCCATATACATTTTATAACTTGTATATAT
>NC_136491.1:90113532-90156032 GCF_053919585.1 Euprymna scolopes
AACCGGTGTCTAAGGTGTTTTCTTTAATAATTATTTTCGACAGAAAGGGAGCAACGCGGAAAAAACCTTTTCTTTGCTTAATTATATTGCTGGAATGGGAGATTATAGCTGACTCAATTAAACGTCGTGTGGATCTGTTATGTATGTGTTTAAGGAAAGTTGGTTTGTTAAAATCAAACTGGTGGTCGTTTTCCATGATGTGACAAAATATGGCGTTGAGTGTATTGTTGTTTTTTTACATCTCTTTTGTGTTCATATATTCTTTTATTTAAATTACGTTGAGTTTCTCCTACGTATATTCTTCCACAATCAAGGCAGGGTATGGAATATATTCCGGCTTTGCTGTTATACAGATATATACATATACAGATATATATATATATACAGATATATATATATATATACAGATATATATATATATATACAGATATATATACAGATATATATATATATACAGATATATACAGATATATATACAGATATATATACAGAGATATATATATATACAGATATATATAGATATAGATATATATATACGTACATACATACATACACACACACATATATATATATATATATACATAAGTTGTATTGAAAACTAAGTAAAATTACTTAAACCAATATAAATATACTAAGATGCATGGAAAATCATATGAAATGGAATAATAAAATAAAATAGATAGTGCAAATGGAATATGTGAAATACTAAGAAACTAAAAATATTTCAAACAGTGTAAAACATTGCTAATGAGCTAAAAACGTTTTTTTTTTCAACTACAAACACATTGATTCCCCCTGTAGACAAATTCTGTTGATATATGAATATCTTTTTTTAATTACTTATTATTGACAGGTCTCAAATTTGGATTTAGTCCTTACATGTGAGTGTTGAGGTTCAGAATGAATTTAGTTTCGTAATTTCATTTTTGTTGTGTGTTAGAATAGAAGATGACAATGCTTGTCGTCTATTTTAATGTATGCTTATTTGATCTCAGTGTGTTAACATTATATATATATATATATATATATATATATATATATTATCCGATTTCTTTGCTCTTATTTCGACAAATCGTCCGAATACCTTATATATATATATATATATATATATATATATATATATATATATATATATATATATATTGTCTTCGGTATTGTGCTCTCTCGCATTTGCCTCGTTAAAATTTCATTGGTTGCTTAACCTCTGAAAAATATTCACTTTGAATTATACAAATATATATGTATATATATATATATATATATATAGTTTTTTTTTTCAATAATTATCCACTGACACGTGTTTCGTCCTCTACAACTCATCGGAGTGGTTGAATCTTACGAGATTCGAAATCGGATTCCCATGGTAAGAAGTCTAATCTCTAACCACTCGTCCAACTCGCTGACTGTTCGGATATATCACGATTAAAGTAGATGTTATTCGTTTTTTTTTTTTTGTTTTTCCGAGACGTTTTGAATGAATTCAATTATTTACGACATTCATTTTTTTCATTTTTTGTAAATGCACTTTCATACAAAACGTATCGCAAAAACAAATACATCTACTTAAATCGCGATATATCCGAACAGTCAGCGAGTTGGATGAGTGGTAAAAGGGTAGACTTCGTACTATGGAGCCCCGCTTTCGAATCTCGGTAGATTCAGCCACTCTGGTGAGTCGTACACGACAATACATGTGTCAGTGGATAAATATGTTTAAAAAAAAACGATATATATGCCTCTCCCCATATGGGGGTACCAAATAAGTTAAAGGGAAAACTATTCCCAACTCGAATTAAGGTAAAAAGGCACTCAAAAATGACATATATATATATATATATATATATATATATATATATATATATATATATATATATGATGACTACTTCATTTAATCACATAAACTGATATACGAAAATATAATTTTATGCGTAATTTTTTTATTATTTACATCAAAAGGGCTCAATACATAGGTAAAGCTAGAATTCTCATAGGAATGAAACGCAGAATATTCTGTGCTGGTTAATTGTCATATATATATATATATATATATATATATATATATATATATATATATATGCTATTGTATGTAGTACGTACATATGTATGATGCAAATTATAAACACACACACACACATATATATGTATATATATATATATATTCGTGTGTGTGTGTTCGTATTCATATAAATCTATGAACGAGAGATAAGGTGTTGTATATTGAGATATGTGTTATCAAGTACAAAAACTGTATATTTGCAGAGTTTTGTACTTTTCTTCTTTTAAAAGATAAGGGTGTCTCTGACTTGTACATATATTTATGATATATATATATACATATATATATGTATATATATATACATATATGTTTATATATATATATATATATATATAAACTGTATAAATTTATGAACATGTTTTTTTTTTAATATTCGTAAAGTAAATGTCACGTCCATTATTTTTCATGCCGAGCAGATTTGGATATGCCATTTGTACAGTAAAGCCTTTTAGTAGTCATGCAAGCCGTTTATTGGAATGTACACCAGCCGCTTATTTCGTTTTAATTTCTATATGTTTTTCAATCTTAGATTATATAAGTTATTTAATAGGCTGAGTTAAGCTTGAAGATACATTGGAGGCAGGTGTATAAAAATGAGATAAAACTACAACATGAACCTCTCTCATCTATCGTTTACCTTATCCCTCAGCTTTTCTTTTCTCAAAAACAATTTTCGCAGCTGTATTTTTATTACTAAGTAATACTAAACTGAAATGACCTACTGTGTTATTAATCTTTCATCTTTTCTTAAACATTAATGTGAACGAGAGTTTAACATTTAAAACTGAAAGCGCAAGTACCACAAACGTACACAGGTCACATATTTTATTGACATTAAAATGTGCTTAGATGCGATTACATATTATCAGAAAAAAATGTGTAGGTACTTTCACCTCACTGGATGATTATTATGGAGTGTACAAATAACGGTTGCTTCAATTGCTTTTTGTCTTATATCCGGTTAATATGGATATGCGAGCAATTTCATAAATGTTACCTAATTTGCATATTTCTTTGAAAAACAAGTGTTCATTAATTATTCATTTTTATGGTATCATATTAGATGATTTTATTCATTATATTTTATATACAGATTTGAAACTTTATATATAGGATATTTGGATATCGAAAACACTTTCGATTGAGCTGTAAAAATAGTTGCTAAGGAAAAATGATTTTGGCGGGAGTAAATCAACTACATTCTGAGCATGCGTAGTATGCATTTATGATTTGAAGACGGTTAAATGTTGATCTACTTTATTTTATCTCTCTGGTGATAGCTTAAGCAGTAACGACTAAGGCTGGAGCGTTAAATAACAGCTAAGGCTAGAGCGCTGAATATTTTGTAGAACCATTTTTTTAACTTTTGCAATTATTACTATGTAGTAGAGATGAAGAACAGTCTTTTTGTTGTTGTTTAAATTACCTGCAACAGTGTTAGGAAAGAAACTGGAAATGCTTCTCGTTTACATCTATGAATTTCTGGGCACATTTAATAAAGTTTGCAGATACTGCCTATAGATCATCTCTGGTGATTTCTCTGAGAGCGTTGGCAATGTTCTCCTTTAGATGGTCTATATTGTGTGTATCATTTGCATAAACTTTTTGTGTTATGTCCCCCAAAGATAAAAATCATATGATGACAAGTCCAGGGAACGTGGTCGCCATAACATTTTGTTTATTGTTTTCTCTTTCGTAAACATGACATGAACTCGTGTCAGTGATCTGTGAGACGTGCGGCATGTAGTGGCATTTGTTGGAAAAAGAATTGCATTTTGTCGCGTGGTGTCAGTTGGTCATTAAGAAAAGGGTTAGAGAGATCGGGTTACTTTTAAGCGGGGCACCTTGCATATTGTATATAAGGAATGATAGAATAATCAATAGAGGATTTACTCTATAAAAATAAATACGAAATCTGCATGGATTAAATTATCATAATTAAGTGTATTGTACAACCGGGCAATGTCGGGAAACCTGCTAGTAATACACACACACACACACACACACACACACACATATATATATATATATATTATATATATATTCTGTTTAAAATACGAAATATGTTTTATTCAAATAAAAAATCCCCACTTTATTTAATCGGAGAACGTAAATGTTAAAAAAGTATTTCGGACATATACAGAGATATAGCTTTTGACAGACATTAAAAAAAAACTCATCCCTGGTATGCTATATACAATATTAGAAGATTGCATGTATCAGAGAAACTATGCTGCGTATATTAACGAAGTTAGTATATTTTTTTGGTATATTTCTGTAATAATACTCTGAAAGACGGTTATTCTTTGCAAGGAAAGAATTCGTATTTCTCCTCGGATTTAAAATAATCTTTCTTGCAATCTTATCTTTGTATGAGAATAAATAATTTAATCGAAAACTGAAAGCGGAAATTGATTTCGAAATACTCAAGTAAAATTGGCCAACATTTCTACTAATGGAATATTCATTTATTTAATCGAGCCTGCACTTACAGAAATATATCGGCAATTCATTATTGTACTAGTTGCATTATCCACCAAAAGTGTCTGGATAACGCCGAAAATATATTAAATATAAATACTTGCTATAACGAACCAATGGCAGTGGTGATCCCACAACGTACATACGGTACTTTTGGGGCAATTGCGCCAAATCCAGGGGTAATTGCGCCAACAAAAAAAAAACGTGCTCTTTATAAGTGTGGTTGCCAAAAAAACACTTTTAGCTATTTGACGCAATTACGCCGGACTCGGCGCAATTATCCCAAAGTACGGTACTAGTTTTTATTACTCGGAATTTGGAAAAATCGGAATCCGAATATTTTCTTTAACCAAATCCCACCAATCAATCGCAGTTCTTACGGATTCAGTTTTCTTATAGCTTTGAAAACAATGCAAAAGTTTACATGAGAGGTGTTTCTATCAAATCCAATTACTTACATGCCATACTATTAAGTTATTAAGAAAAGATAGTGACATAATTATTACTGATTTACAGTAATTTTGAATTAAAACATCTTTTTTTAAAAAGTGATATCTCACTATGGTTCTATTTCTTGTAATATATCTCACGCAAACAATTATCCTCATCTTTTTCTTTGCTGTTTAACGACGTTTCGGCTTACTATTCCTCTGGCCTTCGTCAGGTGCGAACTGCGACGGGATAGGAACTCTAAATCTGCTGACTGCATCCACTGCAATTACTGCCTTCCACAGTCATTGTCGTCTCACCATATTTTATTTTCGCAATATAAAACCTGCAGTTACAATAAGATCAAAGTGTAGTATCTGTTCTTCAGATGCTGCACTTCTATTTTTTGTTCTCTTTCGGTGGAGGAGAAATCCTTCACGATTGAGACAATTTTTATTTTTGTACCTTTTCTCCACGTTAAAAAACGACCCTGGTGTCTAACTCTGTCCCGTGGGGAGGCATAGTAAATAGGTACAATACACTGCAGACAATGTAAGCGCCTCGAATTATCCCTTAAACGTAAGCTTATTCCACTTGCTTTTAGTCATTATTTTCCCTTTAATAAAGCAAACTCCCGGCATTGAAATTGTCGTATGATAACACACACACACACACACACACACACACACACACACACACACACACACACACACACACACACATATATATATATATATATATATATAGATTCCCATGTTTGTTATATATATCTATAAGTATATATACACACATATGCATATATATACACAAACGCATATATATGTGTGTGAGTGTGTGTATATAGATATATATACATACATGTTTATATTTGGCAATTCTAACAGCATTATATAAATTGTGGCTTGTCAATTGTTTTTGACAGATATAGGTTTTATTCAATTCATGTAACATTTCATTTCAAATGATATTATTTGCGTATGTTACACTAAAGAAAAGTATTTAGTACAACGAAAAGAATATAGTGGGAGCAATAGCGAAAAGAGTAGAGGAAATGAATTGGCATGTACCGTTTCATTATACCGAACTGGCACCGGAAATTGCTGAATGCAACCTAAATATTTCCCAACATTATAATCCACGTGTCATCATGTAAAGCTAAATAACAATATAGTGTATACCCTTATCAAGTTGTAGAGCAGATCAGTTGACATGTAAAAGTAATGAAGTATATTGGAAATAAACAGATCGCATTTCTCTGATGAATAAGACCAATTATCAATTGTATTTTTTCTCAATTTCCGAAGAGAAGACCATATTCTTTAGCAAAAATGATATGACGATGGAATATACCCATCTTCAAGCGAGTGTATCAATTACGGTTATGTTGTCAATCGCTATTTGTCATCGTCAGTCTGATAAATCACCATCTTGGTTTTGAATTGCTTGTGCTTATATTGAATTATTCATTTGTGAAAATCTTTGACTTGTATTCAAAATTCATTTTTCATAAGTATTCAATGACATTAGTTTCCGAGCGTTTATTCATATCTGTATATGTATATATGTTTATATATATGTATATATACATATATATGTGTGTGTATGTGTGTATATATATATGTATATATGTATATAGCTTAATCGCCATATATATTTTATAACTTACTATATATAATTTATATATATATATATTTATATATATTTTTTGTGTGTGTGTGTGTGTGTATGTGTGTGTGTGGCTGTGTGTTTTTCAGTAAATTCTGTAAATTTTAGAGAAAATACGTTCAGCCGTTTCGGAGTCTATAATGAACGAACTCACACACACAAAGTGCATTTATATATATATATATATATATATATATATATATATATATATATATACAGAGAGAGATAGAGAGAGAGAGAGAGAGAGGTACATCAACGAACTTTCGTGTACTATTAAATTAAAAAAAATATTTATAATTGAAGTTGGCTTGGCCAAAATTACTAATATGAATTTATAAAATACTGTTTTAATATTTTCATATTGAAACTCCTACTCTCTCTCTCTCCCTCTCTTTATTTCGGTGTCTATCCATCCATATATTTATATTCTGATTCATTATTTATTAACACACTTCTTATCCTTACTGTTTTTTTTTTGTTTTTGTTTTTTTTTACACAGTGATCACCACTTATCAAGGCCGGGATGTAACTCAGGGATAAGGGTTATTGCAAGTACATTACGTTAGTGTGGAGATGTGATGAAGTGTTTACTTGAGGGGGCGGTTCATTAGGAATTTGTTAACATTGGACTTGAAGACATCCAAGTTGTAGTCCGGTGAGGAGCAGGCAGACGGAACAGAGTTCCACAGGCGTGCAGTTCTAAGAAAGAAGCTTTGTTCATGGAATCCGCGTTTTGATTTAGGCACAGATATAGAGTGGGGGAAATTTTTCACAGTGGATTCAGCTAGACGGGTGTTCGTGAAAGATTGGCGAGGGGGGACCAGAGATTGGGAGTTCAGACGAGAACCTGCCATGTTTATGCTTCATTCTCTCTTTCTGTCTCTATCTTTCTTTCACTCGCTCACTCCCTCTCCTTTTCACTTGCTATTCCTGGCAATCTGCTCAATATTATAGAATACTAGCAAAAAAGAAAATATCTTTGAGAAATAGACTTTCTGTTTCAGTTGGATTTTAGGAACATTTTGTAAGTAATTTTGACATTGGCTACTTCAACCCTCCCCCGCCGCCATTTTTATTATTTTGTTTCTTTTTTTCGTTGCGACTTTTCACTTAAAAAAAAAAAAACTTTGGTTTGCTCTCCACCCGGTCATTATCGTTTATTTATCTAGTTACGACTTTTAAAAAGGTGCTATTGCATTTAACGACCCGTGCTATTTTTAAAATAGTATTTTCAAGTGCAATTCGAGTTTTACGATATCTTTTTTTTTAGTAAATTGTTAGGCGATAGTACAGAACGTTAAAACACACCCAGCCCCTTTCATCTTAAACAATGTTTCTAAATAATAACGTTGTTATTTCAGTTTGAGTGGTTAAATGCAAACCTGCCTTTTTTCATCTTATCGTTATTTCTTGTTAATGAATAAATAGCGTCTATATTATTTGTATGTACGAAGTGTTCACGCGAAACCGGAGATCCTAAACTGAATTTTTAAACCAGAACCGGATAAATATAAATTTTTATCACGCACTGATATATATTGGGCAAATATTTTTTTTTCATCACGTATATTCATAACTTTTATAAATTTATTTATTTTAAACAATTGTATTATCGTTATGTTTTTAATGTATAAATTTCGACTAAATCTTTTGTATTTATCTAGTGTTTGCTCGAAACCACAATTCCTAAACCGGACTCCTAACCCAAAACCGGAAAGACGATTGAAACACCAAAGCAAGCAAGCAAGCAGATTTGAGTTTAAAATTTTATATATATATATATATATATATATATATATATATATATATATAGATATATATACACCATATATATATATATAGATATATATATATATATAGATATATATATAGATATATATACACCATATATATATATAGATATATATATATATATAGATATATATACACCATATATATATATAGATATATATATATATATAGATATATATACACCATATATATATATAGATATATATATATATAGATATATATACACCATATATATATAGATATATATATATATATAGATATATATACACCATACATATATATATACCATATATATATATATATATATACCATATATATATATACCATATATATACCATATATATATATACCATATATATATATACCATATATATATATACCATATATATATATATACCATATATATATATATATACCATATATATATATACCATATATATATATATACCATATATATACCATATATATATATATATATATATATATATATACCATATATATATATCATATATATATATATCATATATATATATATATTATATATATATATCATATATATATCATATATATATCATATATCATATATATATATATATCATATATCATATATATATATATATCATATATATATCATATATATATGATATATATATATCATATATATATATCATATATATATATATCATATATATATCATATATATATATCATATATATATATCATATATGTATATATCATATATATATATCATATATATATATATATATATCATATATATATATCATAT
Organism: Euprymna scolopes; assembly: GCF_053919585.1. NCBI lineage: Eukaryota > Metazoa > Mollusca > Cephalopoda > Sepiida > Sepiolidae > Euprymna > Euprymna scolopes. Next base: position 90,122,742 of record NC_136491.1, read on the forward strand.
ATATATCATATATATATATCATATATATATATATCATATATATATATCATATATATATATATCATATATATATATATCATATATATATATCATATATATATATATATCATATATATATCATATATATATCATATATATATATCATATATATATCATATAGATATCATATATATTTATATCATATATATATATCATATATATATATATTATTCATATATATATCATATATATATATCATATATATTTATATCATATATATATATATATATATCATATATATATATTATTCATATATATATCATATATATATCATATATATATCATATATATATATCATATATATATATTATTCATATATATATCATATATATATCATATATATATATATATATCATATATATATATCATATATATATATCATATATAGATCATATATATCATATATATATCATATATATATATATCTTATATATATATCATATATATATCACATATATATATCTTATATATATATATCTTATATATATATATCTTATATATATATCTTATATATATATATATATCTTATATATATATATCTTATATATATATATCTTATATATATATATCTTATATATATATCTTATATATATATATCTATCTTATATATATATTATATTTATATATATCTTATATATATATATATATATCTTATATATATATATATCTTATATATATATATATATCTTATATATATATATATATATATCTTATATATATATATATATTATATATCTTATATATATATATCTTATATATATATATATCTTATATATATATCTTATATATATATATTATATATAGCTTAGTGCGTTAGAAGAAAATAGTGAGCTCAATTCTATAAGAGGAGCCTTATCGGGACAATATAAAGCTCAACAAGTATGATTGGAGCTTCTATAGGAGAACAATAGGAATGGGAAATGAAATCTCGAGAACTATATATTGGTAAATATAGATTGGTTCATTTATTCAATAAGGAATACAAACAACTATATATATATATATATATATATATATATATATATATATATATATATATTAGCGACCCACGCAATTTTTTTAATAATATTTCCCAGTACAATTCGAGTTTTCGATATCTATTTTTAGTAAATTTTTCGGTGAAAGTACAGAATAGTTAAAAGTACCTCATCCCTATCATGTTAAATATTAGGTTTTTAAATAATAACGTTCTTATTTCAGCTTGAGTCGTTTAATGCAAAACTTCCTTTTTTCTTCTCATCGTTATTTCTTGTTAATGAATGAATCTCGCCTATATTATTGGTATTTACCAATATACACTCATGAGCAAAAAACACGGGCCAAGAGTGAAGGAAGGAAGAAATCGAGTGTTCAATATTTTTTTTTTTTTTTTTTTTTTAAATTTAACTGTAAGTTTCTATTTTGTAGATCATCACTATTATAGGATATAATAATAAGTGGAAAAATTAATCGTATAAATGATAAGACCGCATGTTGGCGAGGATATAATGAATCGAACTGAAGGATTAAAACAGCACAAAATGACTCACAAATTGATTTTTGATATTTTAAGTAAAGAAAATGTGAAAACATGTCTTTCTATAGTGAAGCGAATTGGTCAAAGGTTCGATGTCGAATGCTTGGTAAAAGGGAAAATCTGGATCTATTCGCCCTAGAGACTCCATTTTGAAGGACGGCCACAGGCTTAAATTAACTGTTTTGAAGGATTGAAAGAAAACTTATGTTGACCATAGCAAAGAATTCAAAACATAGGCTGGAAATTCTCTTTTTAGAGATACAATATCTAGACGAATGAAAGAAATGGGATGTACCTCTAATAGGTGTGCAACGACGCCATTTTTTTATCTCAGAAGAAATTCACTGATAGAAAGAGATGTTTCTCAGATTATGGCAAAAATATAAAACTATTTCAGGAATGTTTCCTCGTTGGATGAATCAAGATTTTGTATTGTTAGTGATACTCCCAATGCTCCCAAACGGTGCAATCGAAGAACTAGAGAAATATTCCCGCCAAGTTGCATAGAATCGACAGTTAACCACGGGAATGAAGGAATAAGGATATGAGGAACTTTTTTGCAACAGGAGTTGGGGAACTTATTAAATGTGAGAAGTCAATCAATGCAAAGGAAATACATTCGAATATTAGAAACATGAATGTTACCAAGTATCCAGAAGCTGAGAATATCTCAGAACATTATTTTTCAACACGATAATGCCCCTGCACACACTGCTAAAATCACAAAATATGGTTTTCTGATAATTCAATTAATGTGATATTTTGGGCAAGTCAAAGCCTCGATTTAACCCCAATACAGAATATTTGGTCAATAATATCTCGTGCATTAGCCGGAAGAACCTTTCAGACCAATGATACACTGTGGGAAGCTGTGCAAAGCGAATGTAATAGCATCTCCTCTTCACAGTGTTCCACTTTCGTTGAGAGCATGTCTAAAAGGATTGATGTTTTAAAGAAATCAAAAGGGAATATGATTCCATCCTAAGCATTTATTAAAGTAAATGTATTTTTCTGTTTTATTAGTCTCGTTTAAGTTTTTTTGTTCAATTGTTCTTTGTTACATATAGCTTTTCGTGCAATAAAATGTATAAGATTTGTTTGCCCATAATTTTTGCTTACGATTGTATATACATATATACATATATATTAGCGACAATTCGTTACACACACACACACACACACACACACATATATATATATATATATATATATAATAAAATATCCGCAACAGCTACATGGTAAGAAGCAGATGGTCCCCGTTTTTTATTTACAAAATTTTAGTTAAGGTTTTCTCTTTACATCCTTATGTACTTAAATTCTATTTTAAAATTGAAGACTTTTGCGAAATCGGTTTATGCAAATGTTAAGTCTATTTCTATTTAACAACTTTAGTTAATGTTTTTTTTCCCCTTCCGGAAATTTAAACTGCAGTCTTTATATTTATTTTTTCGTTTTTTCAATCTAAGCTTCTTTAGACTATATACATACATGTTTATATATTTATGTAATATGTATCGTTCGTATTCTCTCTTTCTCTCTATCTCCTTATCTCTCCATATATGAAATCTTTTTTTCTATATGCCTATGTATATCTCGAACTATCATCTCTTTTAATTTCTCTTCTTTCCCATCTAGTCAGACGTATTCTCACTTTATTTTCTGACTACAGTATCCTGTTTTATTTTCTCATTGCTTCTCAATATTTCCTCTCTATCACTCCCTCTCACACTCCCTCTCTCTTTTTCTCTCTCCCTCTTTCTTATCCCTGTTCACACCTTTCTTTATCTGTTTTTTTTTCGTATACGCGAACGTTCCTTTCCCCTATCCATCTCTATTTAACTGGCTTCCACGTTCTCATCCTTTTTTCTCCTTTCTTTTTTACGTGACATGGTTACACATAAAACAATAACTTTTTTTTTTGTATTTCTTTCCCGCTGAATTTTTCAGAGTTTCAAACATTTACGCATCTCTCCACGACGACTAACGACCAGTCTATCATCTTAAAGAATCGTGACAATCATTGCTAATGAGCTTTTGATCACACAACGAACTCCGACATAATCAAAGGGATCATTATGTTTAACTTCCTTGTTATGTAGTAACACCGCAGTGAAATCTATTGACTCGCTCGCCATATTCGAGTTAGACTTGAGCTCACAAAAACAAATCAAAATAGGCCGCAGCTTGCAACCTCATAATATGCAGGACTTTACACAAACCAATTCATTATCGGCCTTGATTATAACTTTTAAGTGCTTGCATTAGTTCACCCATCTTTTACAATTCCTAGCAAAAATATTTGTTCTACCGATGCAAATATTTTTAATTAAAATTCATTTCTAAGTGCGCATGTTGTCGTGGTTAAAACTTCAATATTCAGTGCAGGGAACACTATAAACAATATTGGCTATTATTTAAAATATTTACCCGGTCATGACTGATGGGATAAGAGCACGCTACCACTGTATATAAAATAAAGGTGTCCGGTTCGAATTCCGTACAGATTTCCTAGTTCGACAGAAAGATTCGTGAGTTTACAAAAATACCTGAAGAAGGCTGAAGGGTCCATCCACCGAAGCAATGTGCGGATAACAGTTTAGTAGTCCAACTACTCAAAATGATACAGATACAAATGTTTTTTTTGTTGTTTTTTTTAATATTTTCGGAAGACATATATAAAAATACATTTTAGAAATTCTATTTCGTGTTAGTTCTCATAAAGTACATATATAAAGTTGTTGGTTATATATAGAACGGCAGGGTGACGCGAAGTTCCCGGGATTGAATGATGATCAACTAATATTTTACACTAATGATTAACTAATATTTTTATTGTAATCGAAATCGATGACAACGTCCATTTTTTTATCAAATCGATTGATTACCTGTTCTACTTAGGGGCCCATACCGGTACATTAGAAGGGAGCTCCATGTACCCTTCTGGACTGACTTAGTCCACAATACTCTGTAGTCTACATTGCGCTGTAGAGAACCTATTTTTGATAATATAAAGTGTATTTATATACTCGCTTGAATTAGTAAAAAAATACAATAGTCAAGTATCATGATTCAATTGTACTCTAAACAGAAACATTCATTTCGAACGCGCCTTATCATATATAAAGAACCTACTGTTGATTTTATGTCCGACCTTACTGCTTGCGCGGAAATACTGACTTGAATTTAACGTGAAAATGAACAAGTCTAATGCCATGGTTCAATCGTGCTCTAAACAGAAACATTGCTTTCGAAAGCGTCTCTTTCATCTACTGTTGATTTTCTATGCCTAGCCTTTCTGCTTATATGGCAATACATCATTTCAAATGCACTTGTGAGGTTAGGCTGTGTAATGTGTGAACATAGGTCAAAATCCCTGTTGCTTCTTTCATCGAATTATTTAGATTATCGATTCATATCAGAGAGATTTTATATACTTAAATAATTCTAGATATATGTAGAGGGAAACGACTAATGTGTCGTCTTTAGAAAAACAATTATACAACTTGATTTGAGAACTTTTATTGAAAAATCAATTTTGATAACTTGATTATGTAATAGAGCTGACATCTATTTATGTAGCCACGTTCAACCTCAATCATCGCTTCTATATTCCGGAACTGGAATGACGGCGATCAAGCTGGCTTTGGTGTTATGAGAGATCATGTTGGTCATGTTCTCGACGTATAACCAAGCGAAATAGATCAGCGGTCTCAGATCGGGAAAGGAAGGGCCTAGTAAGAGAAGAGTACAAAGTTGTAGGGGTCCTTCTGAAGCCAAGCTTGGGTCTCTTCGAAGTTGTAGGCTGGCGCCAAGAGCTGCTGCCACTCCCAGAGTTTGCCAGCGGCCAGCTGATTGCACCAGGGGATCACTACATTTTTCAGCAGATCCAGGTACACATTGATGTTGACTTTCAAGCCGACTTCCAAGATATGAGGTGCCATGATGTGGCTCTCACTTGAAACTACACCATAGACCACAACCATAGGCCGTAAACATCGTTGATCTGTACCCTCAATCATTGAACCGTGCATATTTGCATTTTTAGGGTGGTAGTAATGGTGCTGTTGTCATAACTTGGATTGCTAGAGAGCATGAGTTGCACAGCGGCGCATCTGAAATTGTATCATATTAAGACACGATAGAAAGCTCCTATCGGTCTTTGGATTTCATACATTCATTCATTTAATTGGCAAATAATAAATGTATAAGCGATTGACATTTGCAAGGACAAAAATCTGTGAGAACTTAAGTGGCTATATAGAAAGATAAACTATACAGGGGGAAAACCGTGGAGGTTGTACTAGCGTCTGTCCGAGGCCACGTTGAAGCCCTGTAGTTTGGGCTTGTTTACAACCTTATCACAGAGATGCAACTCGAATCGAGAACCGTACCTGGTCTCTAAACCTCCGGAACCGTCGAAGCTAAACCTCACAATCACTCCAAGATCTAGAGAAACTTCAGCAGCCAGTCACCTAGTTGAAAGTCAAGTAAGAATTGATGAATTGAGGAGGCCGGCCCACTGCCATGTGGCTACACTTGCCGACGTTTAAACTCAGGTCTCCGTGCAGTGACTACTTCCAGACTTCATGGAGGAAACGCCAGGGGTCTTTATAGTTGCGTCGGGGGGGAAGAATTTTGATGTAATCGGCAAACAGCTGAAAAATCCCTTTCAGGCAAGTCATTCACAAATATGAGAAACAACAGGGGCCCGATGGCTGAAACGTGTGGCACACCATTTGGTGCGCTGCATACATCCGAAATGCAGCTGCTCACTTGAACATGGAAGGTGCGGTTAGCGAAGAAGGCGCCGACTCACTGTAGGACATCAGGATCGAACTCTTATGCCAGGAGGTTAATGGGAAGTAGAATATTATTTACAGAGTCGAAAGTTGCACACACTGGTCAACTTGTAGATGGTTAGCAATAATATAATAATGATAACCGGTTATCGTCAAAAATAGAATCACGTCGTCTTTTCTAGGGTGACAATTTTATCGTTCCACCCTGTATTAAAAAGCAATAAAGGAGAAAAATGATTACAATAGGATATATTTAAAAGATTATAAAGGTAAGGGTCTTATATGTCTCTTCGGAGTGTTAAGCTTCACGAACTCATCCATTGCTTTCCAGTGTTAATTTAAGAAAATAATACAATTTTATTTTCTGTAACCATTCTTTCTATAGAAAATGCAGAATCATAATGCACCCATATATATACATTTTGAGTTAAAGAGAGAGACTGTGTGTGTGTGTGTTTGTGTGTGTGTAAGAGAGAAAGACAGCGCAAGACCGATCGATGATTATGTGAGATAACAGATTTTTGACGGATAAAGTACTTTATGAAATAAAGCCAGTCATCTAATACGGACATTTTAAAAGGTTTGCCGAGCTAAAGAATTTCATTGGTTAAAAAAAAAAAAAGAATTATAAATGATCACACAGTCGATAAAAAGAAGATCGTTGAGACGGGCAGATTTTTAGCAAAAGATTTTTTATGGATCTGTTTTAACTTTTCTTGATTTTTGTATTCGATATCTTTTTTATGTCAATAAAATGTCCGTCCCGCCCTACGCTGTGTCTGTTGCGACCCGATCAAAGGCTGCACATGAAACGACTAATACCGCCAGATGTTACCCCTTATCGATTAAAGCCTGTCATATCGATAGAGATAGGTCAACAGCTGTGATCAATTTATAAAACGCCAGTGTACATTGTCAGCTTTCACTATTCTAATATATATATATATATATATATATATATATATACATTTCTCTTCGTTTGTGTGCCTGTAAGTCCGTCCCACATTTTCTCGGTAAAAAATTAGGCTGATCTGCTTGAAATTTTATTATATCGCTTTTTTATGATAAAGTGCAGCGTACTAAGAATTATGGTATCTGTTCGATGCACGGTTAGCGATTAATATGGCTTAGTCAACACAATAAACACGTTTATATTAGAAGCTGTCTCGGAAACTACTAAAACGAGCAATGTGAAGGAAATTATGTATGAACCTTTGTTATTAAAAGGTACAGCGGACTAAATATTATGGCATCCCTTCGATGCACAACAGGCATAAATAATAATTCTTTAATTTTAAAAATGAACACAAGTGTAATAATATTTACCATCAATTTAGCATAAATTATCAATTTAAAGCCACAGGCTATGGCTTGTTATTTTGTAAAAGACTGAAGAGTCATATAATATATATATATATATATATATATATATATATATATATATATATATATATATATATATATATGTGTGTGTGTGTGTGTGTGTGTGTGTGTGTGTATTACTCTGAATGTACGTTCTTTTGCAATGAAGGGGGTCGTAAGAGATGTTATTGAATTTGGTCATCGAGCAGCTTCGGGTTTTTCAACATGATACTGCTCTCTCTCTCTCTCTTAGACGACATGTTAGAGCAGATAAGTTTGTGGTGCCACCTCCTCTGGTGGCTTAGTATGCAACACTGACATAAAGCTCATCTAGTTCTACTTTATTTTTGGTGCTGGCAGAACACATGTTGAACGAGCACATGTTGTTCGGCTAAGATGATGAAAACTGCTCTGTTCAAAACGCTGTCCTTTCCCTACCCGAATGAGTTTCCTTTATCATCCAAATTATTATTATACGTGTAAATCATCCAAATTAAAATACAAACGTTACACCTAATCCACATCCCGTTATCTATCCAGATTAAACTAAGTCCACTTTTACATTGCGCCCCCCCCCCTAAAAAAAAGAAAAGGAAAGGAACTCCGATTACCTTTCCTCTACTGCGATAGTGTGATGGTTAATCGATTAAAACTAAATCAATACGTAAACGCGGGTATATGTATATGTATGTATGTATATATATATATATATATGTATCTATGTATGCATGTATATATGTATATGTATGTATATATATATATATATGTATCTATGTTTGCATGTATATATGTATATGTATGTATATATATATATATATGTATATACATGTATATATATATATAATATTACAAGAATTATGTTTAATACTTACAGACACTACTGTTTCATTAATACGTAAACGCGGGATATATATACATATATGTCTGTATATATATATATGTATATATATATGCATGTATATATGTATATATGCATGTATATATGTATATATGCATGTATATATATATGTATATATGCATATATATATGTATATATGCATATATATATATATGTATATATGCATGTATATATATATATGTATATATGCATGTATATACATGTATATATACATGTATATACATGTACATACATGTATATATACATGTATATACATGTATATACATGTATATATGCATGTATATACATGTATATATGTATGTATATATATGTGTATATGTATGTATATATATGTGTTTATGTATGTATATATATGTGTTTATGTATGTATATATATGTATATATGTATGTATATGTATGTATATATGCATGTATATGTATGTATATATATATGTGTATGTATGTATATAAATGTATATATATATATGTATATGTATGTATATATATATATGTGTATGCATGTATATAAATGTATATATATATGTATATATATGCATATATATATATATCTATGTATATATATATGTATATGCATATGTATGTATATGTATATATGTGCATATATACGTATGTATATATGTATGTATATGTATGTAAGTGTGTATATAAGTATGAATATATGTATGTATATGTATGTATGTATATGTGTATATGTATGTATATATGTGTATATGTATGTATGTATATGTGTATATGTATGTATATATGTGCACACGTATGTATGTATATATGTGTATATGTATGCATGTATGTATGTACATATATATTTATACGTATATATATATATGTATGGATATATATGTATATATATGGATATATATGTATATATATGGATATATATGTATATATATGGATATATATGTACATGTATGTATATATATGTACATGTATGTATGTATATGTACATGTATGTATATATATGTACATGTATGTATATATATGTATATGCATGTATATATATGTATATGTATGTATATATGTATATGTATGTGTATATATGTATGTGTATATATATGCATATGTATATGTGTGTATGCATATGTATGTATATATGTATATATATATATGTATATGTATATATATATATTTATGCATGTATATATGTATGCATATATGTATGTATGTATGTATATGTATGTATATATGTATATGTATGTATATATGTATATGTATGTATATATGTATATGTATATATATTTATGTATGTATATATGTATGCATATATGTATGTATGTATATGTATGTGTATATGTATGTATATATGTATATGTATGTATATATGTGTATGCATATATATCTATGTATATGTATGTATATATATATGTATAGGTATGTATATATATAGGTATAGGTATGTATATATATACGTATATGTATGTATATATACGTATATATATATGTATATGTATGTGTATATATGTATGTATATGTATGTATGTATATGTATGTATATGTATGTATATATATATGTATATATGTATGTATATATATATATATATATATATATATATATATATATATACTCGGGTTTTTTTATATTCAAAAGCAATGGACTAATGAATTCAACGAGGTTGTTAGATAGTGCTCAATAAAAAGAGCTGATAATACTTGTTTATTGTTATATAAACATGCTCACATCCCGCTGCTACAAACAGCCACTTGTTTGAATCAAACAACAGATATCATCAGGCAACGACTTGACTATTCAAAAGTTCAATGAATAAACTAATAATTTATTCATTGAACTTTTGAATAGTCAAGTCGCTGCCTGATGATATCTGTTGTTTGATTGAAACAAGTGGCTATTTGTAGCAGCGGGATGTGAGCATTTTTATATAACAATAAACAAGTATATATATATATATATATATATATATATATATATATATATATATATATATATATATATATTACAATAATTATGTTTAATATTTACAGACACTACTGTTTCATCAGTTTAGGAACCATCAGTTGAATGAGTTTCCATTACAGCTGGTCGGGAGATTCGAATCAGGCCAAGAATCAATTTCTGACTCTATTGGCAAGGAAAAAACTACACGGCCAACGTTACCAGCGAAAATACATTTTTATATAATCATCTTGTTTTCAAATGTATAGAGGGCTAGAGTGATCGTATAATTATAAAATAATGATCATAGCATTCAAGCGTAATTAACCGACTTATATATACACATACTAGCAAGGAGAGACACTTTTGCTCCGGATTGGGGAGAATCATAATATATACGTTTTCACTTTGCTATTATTGTCATCGTATTCATTACCTCTATTCCCGTTCTGTTTCTAAATATAGCCAAAAAAATTGTATAATGTTGAAAAACACTCTGTATAAGCTCCTCGTATAATGTTAAGGGATTCCGCATTCGTGGATCATGTCGAGGATAAAGTAGAATTTTTTAGATGACTTACATTGTCTTACCTTCCATATAAGTTACAGCATATAGAAAAGGATACATTTGAAGTTGTCAGTTGGTTTAGACACTCATTGCTCTTTTAATCATATACGTGGAGGTCTTGGCATTTTTTAATATTTTTATATCCTATGAATTTAAATAATGTGTAAATCTAGATTTTTTACATTCTGTAACGTTTTTCCTCCACGCAGAGCACGTAAACTTCGCACAAATGCTCACTTGGAAACATTTATTCATTCGATATAAGTAGATATATCGGATTTATGCTTGTTTTCTCATGATTTTTTTTAAATGACATATTTTTAAAATGGGCTATGTGTTTGTAAGTAGGATCGTTGCAACATTATACGACCTTTAGATCTTAGCAAGGCTTGAATAGTTCATCAGTTCTACGAGTGTTATTTTATATGTATAATGTAAAATATATTTATGTTGAACGCTTTTCAGTGAAATATATTGAACTGAAAATGAATTATTATTATTATTATTATTATTATTATTATTATTATTATTATTATTATTATTAGCAGCAGCAGCGGCGATAGTTTCCTTTGATTATATAACGCCATATCAATTCTGGGATATGCATAAGAAAACGCTATGCCGAGAATTATCGTTGAATCGTACACTGATTAGTATTTTCTTTATGCCGAGAAGGAGAATTGTCGGTCAGTATTTTTCTCATCTATATATTAATACAATAGCGTGTGTTATTTTCTACGTCACGCTTACATCCGGGTCGTTTAATTTTTATGTACTTCCATTCCTTGTAATGAATAATTTTTACAAGAATTCTTCATAAGTTGTTGTTTCGGTTTCGATTATAGCTGATGGCACCCCAGTAATCTAGTTTTTTTTTTAATTTTATCAAGAAGTTTTCATGTTTTGGTTTTGGTCTCGATTATGGCTGAAGGAACTGAAGTTATATATATTTCATGTTTGCATTTCAGTGTCGATTCAAGCTAATGAACCAAACTCATATGGCTATAATATATAGAAATCGATGGAACATTAACTCCTGAATAATAAATATGAAATCTGCAACAATAAAAATATCATATTTAAGCGTACTTTACGACCGGCCTTTGCAGTTTTAACAAAAGAACTACAATAATATCAGAGCGTCTTCATTTACTCTGAACATCTACAGAATGCCAACATCAATATACAGAGTGACCCCCCAAAACCGGGCCCTAACTCTAATTAGGCCCTGTTTCTTAGTGTTTTGTCCGAATGAAATGAAACTTTGGTCATAACTAGGTTATTATATTCAAAACATCACATGAAAACACTAGGGCCTTTGGCCTTTTTTCTCCGTTGGCTGTAAAATGCTCAGAAAAACAATTGAATGTCCTCTAGATTTTTTTTTTGGGGGGGGGTCACCCTGTATTACATATAATGAGCCCCGCTGTAGAATTTCCACGGGTTCCACTAGTTGTTATTATTACGTAATTGAATGCAATTCAACGTTCAGTCTGTCAACTAGGTATAGCCTATTCCAGAGCCCAAAAGACTAGCTATTCAATCACACACGAAGCACCCCGACTAGTATTAATAGGCATGATGTTATTATTAATAGCACTAGTAATCGTGTTTTATAATTTGTCTCTCCAATTAGACACACTGGGGGGGGGGTAAAATCCCCCCATCAAAATATACTCCACTATAATCCCGTTAGCATTTTCTCTTGTCACTATGGTCCGTTCCTTTTCCTTAGGGATATCTCTTTTTAAGATAATATGAGGTGCCTTCAATAAGTTTCCAGGGGTTTTTTGTATGACTACTTTTATTGACAGTACATATATTGACATCTAGCCCCATTCAAAGTAATCTCCTCCGGCTGCAATTAACTTGTACCGTTCAAACAACTTCGTGGAAGTCCACTTGTGTAAGTTTCAGTGGCCCTCATCACAGCCTCATTAATATCTATTGTCTCATAACGACAGCCTCTAAAGTCACAGGGAGCAAGGTCTTGGCTATAGGTAAGGTAAGGAACTGTCTTGATCAAATGGTATTTAACAAATCAAATCAAATGGTCTGTGACAAAAATGGACTTGTGGAATGCACGCTTGTGTGAAACTTCGTGCAAATCTTCAGCGTCCTCAGTTCCTCGCAAATAATTTTGTGTATAATGCCCATTCTATCATAAAACTATGCATTTATTGTCTCTATAGACACACGACAGTCCTTATCAATGAAGTTCTTTATTTGGAAAATCAACACTCGACTTCTGACTTCCTTACTCCTCCCACACCTCTCATCATACCTCAGACTCCCTGCCTCCCTTGAATATTTCACCTAGTCAAAACCTGATGTTCCATTCATGCAAGATGGTTCAAAATAAGTTTGTAGAATTCCAGACGTTTCATGAATATCGTGCTTCTAAAGTATCCTCACGTCTAGGTTGCAATTTTTAAATTCATCAGCTGTGACAATCAGGCTTTAGTATGGTGCATTCTAATTCTTGCTGTGGGTGTTTATTTGAACTTGAAATCATAAAAATTAGTCAGCCATCTCGTATGATGTATAGCAAACACATACTCAAATTTTCAAGAGTTTACGAGAATTTAAAATGTTGTACAAAAAATGTCTGGAAAGTTATTGGATGTATCTCGTGAAATAATAAGAAAAAAGGGAACTTTCGCTTCTACTCTACAAAATTCATGAGCATATGGCACTTTTTCGAAAGTTGAAGGTTCAATGGACAGAGCGGGCAATACTCGGGATCAATAATTTAAGAGATCTGGCCGGCCATGCCACAACGAATGAAATACCGTGCAGATTTCCAAGTTTGACAATACAAACCTGAGCAAAGTGGAAGATTGCATTAACTGAAACATTGTGTAAATCACACTGCAGATGAGAAAAGAAGTGTAATTAATCAAAGTAATACAGGGAAAAAAACTTTAACTCTCCAAAACGGAAGTAATGCCTGGGAGGAATGTCTGAATAGATACTAAACTTTGGTTATTGCCAAATAAAAATGTCCTTTTTTAAAGTTTTTTTTGTTATATCTGTTCGTACTTTGTAGCGTGTATTCTCCACTTCTTTATACACGTCTTCTGCTCCTATCTCCCCCCCCCACTCTGTTGTCACTTCCCAGCGGCGTATGTTTCAGCACATCGCGCGATCCACTTTCTGTCTCAGATTCTTCCTCATAGAAAAAAAAGAATTAAAAAAAAATGAAACAACACCCCAGAACACAGGACACATTACCAAACACTCTGGCTTCCGCCCAGCCTTGCAGCTAAGCCGCAAGTAACGACCAGCCAGACGTTTTCTCGCACCGCCGTATGTCTGGAGCCGTCCTAAAAACGGTGAGGTGAATGAGAACGAGATGTCCGTTAAAGAGTGTCTGCATCGAGGCTGACATGTGAATCGATGCTTAGACGACAGGACGAACGGAACTCGATAACGAGTTTCTACTTTTTTTTTTGTTCAGTTTAGTTTTGGAGGTCGAGCAAAAGTGGGGGATGAAGTAGCGGTGCTTGAAGACGGTCGATAATTTGGATGGTGTAGACTTACTGATTTTCAGGTTCGAGTTGCGAAACTTTTCCCGAAAGAAGCATCCTCAGTATTTACTGACTTACTTACTTTGGCACTAGTATTTGATATCCAATAGGTGTCGAAATAATCACATCAATAATGTAGTGAAATCCTTATAAATAGACTCATCCTGTTTCGTTATATCACAACTTATCAGTGCAGCTAGGTTAGCACCTTTCTTTAACCGTGGATCGAACTTACAACCATTGAGTTGACAGTCGGCAGCTCTACCAACGAATCGGTGTCCGCGAATATCGGCCATCAAGTGCCTATTAAATAAGCACTTGCCCATCGCTTTACTAACAAACACGTGTTTAATAGCCAAACAAAATACCGTGCTCAACCCAAAGAGGGGGGAGGCTCAATAATCATGCATATACAGTACTGTTTCATTGTATCACAACTCATCAGTTCGGATAGACTAGCATCTTTCCCCAACTATGGATCGAACCAATAACTATCGAGTTGAAAGCTCTAGCCACAGGACCACGAATCAGTGCCCGCAAATATCTCTCATAAAGTTCCTATTAAATTAGCATATATTAGTGATAGGACGATTTTTAAAAAAATCAAATTCAATAAAATTGCCGATTCTGGTCTAAATTCACGATAGTGATAGAATTATCGTTCCGATTCCTTTAAAATGTCTTCATATTATTTTAAAGATTGGATTCTTTTTAAAAATGTTCAAACAACTGCACCCACCTCGTGTAATGTCCGCATATATTTTACAAAATCTAAATAAACAATGAACAAAATCGACGATTGGTACGCAAAAAAAAAGGCAACAGTTTCGGAACAGAATACTTCACAAAACCAGTCCCATGTAAAAAAAAAAAAATGAGTTTCGACATAATATCATTATTTAGAAAAATTTATTAACGTCAGGGCGAATTATTAACTATTCTCTGCGTTCCCTCTATGAAGAAATGTTCACATTTTTTCCCAGAATTATAAAGATTTAGTTATTTCTATATGAAACAATAAGAACTGATTGAATAAATGCTAATCAACTTATCAGAATCAGCAGATTCTTTGATTTTGTGGCGATGACAAAAATAGGTTAGTTTAAAAGTAGTATTAGTTTAGTGTTCTTTATAGAGTTCCGCTCTGTGTTCTCAATTAAATGTTAAAAAATAAAATAAATAAATAAAAATCATTCTGCAGAATATTTGAACTATTATTACAAATATCAAAACTATTAAATAATATGTTTAATGTAAGTCTTGCTTTTTTTAATGAAGAGCCGATTATGCTAATTTCCTTTTCGCCCTACACATATCGTTAAAGGAGGGGGGATGCCTAAGAACCTATTGCAATAAGACAGATAGAACTTTCGATAGCGAAGGTTATTTCTGAGGGGACAATTGTATTGCAAACGGGCATATATTATAATATCTGAACTAAAAATAAGAGATAATGCTTGGAAAGATGATCTCGTAATGACAGACCGTATGCTACACTAACAACCATATAGTGTGATGGTGTTGAGACCTATGACACTAACGACCATAAGTAGAGGAGATAATGATTGAAGGAATTGTATCAAAAAGAGGAACTAATGTTCTAATAACAACAAAATATTACATCTCCCTCAAATAAAGTATAAGGATTGATTGAAATAATGTCATATTGACCACAGATAGATACTACACTCTAGTTTCTCTTCTCCCCCCAAAACGGAACTGCATTCTAAGAAAAATTACTGCACAATAAGAGAACAGGCTTATCTTCGAAGACGATGTATGTGAGGATGCTCTCATTGCGAACGAATATATATTAAACTTTTATCATTCAGAGCAGATGATAATGCATGTGAGGAACATTTCATAGGAAGAGAACCGATACAACGCTACTCCAACTCTGAAAAACAATATAGTACAACAGTACCTTAATAATGGTAAAATTGCAAATCCAGTTTGAGACAGACAGGTACCAGATCTCTTTTAGTAATTGATATCAATTGACATATTAAATACCGTAAAATATTTTTTTGCGATATTTTCCAAAATATACATTACAATTGCTTCTGGACTTATCTAATCCAGCTTAAAGTGTTCTACGCTATTTTTTTTTTACTTTATCTCTCGAATTATTCGAAAATTATATTACTCAATAGTGTAAGGCATATCAACATCGAGAAATTAATACTAAAACACGACACCTTATGTTGAAAATGGACTCCCATCATACCAAAATACAAGCGACTTGATAAAAAAATGGTTATGACCCCCATAACCCCGATACCGTATAAAAATCAAATACATTTCGACTAAATGAAGCTTCCTATCGTTTCCCTCATTATTGATCCAACAACGTCGCCATGTTTCCTCTGATTCATAACCGAAACTTTCATTTAATTCATCGACTTTACGTATACCTGATTCCACCGTAAGAACAGAAATATGCCAAAACGTGTTGAGTTCTGAAAGAAATCCAAATCTTTATTGAACAGAACCTGAATCTTTCGAATGCTGTGGCTGTAATCAAATATGTCGAGTAGAGCAGTCGTCGGAATCGATTGAATGAAAGGAACGTGTGCGCAAGAAAAGAGAGGAGGGGTACGTTTTAAAATCCCAGATTAGGTCAGGTGAGACGATGTCTCTTATTATCTGATCGAACTCCAGTGAAGACAGGTGTGGTGTTTACGAAATGAAACGTTGCCAATATTCAAACACGGCTATAAACAGACATTACGCGAACGTACGGGCGGTGGGTAAGAGCGAGAATCGAACAGTGTTAAAGCAGTTTTAGAGCTAGCAGTATTTATAATAAAATTAAAAATATATGTGTGCATATATATATATATATATATATATAAATATATATATATATATGGAGTAAGCTGATAATAACAAATAAAGTGCTGTGGTGTATGCTCTACCAGAGCTAGGATAAAGCGTTTTATATAAAATTATACATAAGCGCACCTTTTTGGCGTTCAAAGTTTTCTTAATTTGACAATGTCTTCTCCTTCTGGATGAAGAACAGTCCCTTTCCTATCCTAAAACGGTTTCTACCCTAAACACGGTATGGTCAGAGTGACTTACCTCCGTTACCATCAACAGAAACTGAAATATATAGATTAAAATTAAGTATAATGCACATCAATATATATATATATATATATATATATATATACATATGTATATATATGTATATATATATGTGTGTATATATATGTATATATATATATGTGTGTATATATATGGTTATATATATATGTGTGTATATATATGTATATATATATGTGTGTATATATATGTATATATATATATGTGTATATATATGTATATATATATATATATATATATATATATATATATATGGGGGTAGTCACCAACAATGTGTATTTTTTAACATTATTTTATTATTCCGTGTATTGGTTTTTCATTGAGAATTATGTTTAGATCATTGTAATAATGTTTTTAAATCAGTGAAATCTTATTTAAATATACATCTTCTTTCGTTGGAATTTCTTATATATATATATATATATATATATATATATATATATATATATATATTAAAAAACACATAACAAAATCGAGACGTCAGTTTAGAATCCAGAAAAAAGGACATATAATAGATCTCTTTGGCGTTCTTCTTACAACTGTCAGTATACGTTGTGTTATTTTCATCGTGGGAATCAGGATATATATATATATATATATATATATATATATATATATATATATATATATAATTGCGTGTTTATATATATGATGTGTTTATATACATAACGTATTTATATATATATATATATATATATATATATATATAACGTAGCGGGACCTGTGGAAATTCAACAGTGGACTCTTTCATATGTAATCTATTGATGTTGGTATTTGTGTGGATGTTCCACGTAAATGGAGACACCCTGATATTATTGCAGTTCTTTTGTTAAAACTGCAAAAGTATATATCTAAGCTAGCAGGGGTGCCCGGCATAGCCTGGTCCTAAAATATGCTTAAATATGATATTTTAATTCATGCAAATTTCGTATATATCACTATAAGAGTCAATTCTCGATCCATTCTTATATAATATAAACCTGTGATTCCAAAAATAAAAAAATATAGCCATATGGCTTGGGTTCATCAGCTTGAAGGGAAACCGAAACCAAAACTTATGAAGAAAAAAAGAATATATGTATATATAACTTGAGTTCTTACAGCTATAATCGAAACCAAAGCCAAAACTGATGAAGAATTCTTGGTAAAACTATCTATTACAAGAAATGGAAAGGCATAACAATTAAACGACAGACACTCGGAAGAAAAATGTAAATGTGATACAGAAAATAACACACACGCTATCGTATTAATATATAAATTAAAATATGGACTCATGCAGAGAGTGATCCAGACTTAACTCAGCGCACGCGCACGCCTGGATTTCCTCGGAACATGACGTCAACAGCTAGAGTAAGACGGGCGTCGCCGAGGAAATTAATCTGTCTGACGTAACATAAAGCTGAGCCAATGCCAATGTAGCATGATGGTTATATACGCGCGTTCGCACAAATTGAAAAATCAAAGCAGCAGACGACAATTTGTTTAATAATAAAACAACGGTCTGTGGAAGCAACAACAATATCTGTTTTAATATGAAAAAAAAATCTATTCCACCCAGTTTTGTTTAAACTTTTCTAGTTCTCAGGATTTTCCTTAAAAAAAATAAAATTAAAAATTAAAAATAACACCCAAAAACACAAAAATAAAAAAAAATGTTTTAAATTTTTCTTGGAAAAAAAAAATTACAAAAAAAGTTTCCTTGAAAGTATTTATTTGACTTACATATATATAGCAAAAAAAAAAAAAAATAAAAAAATATTGTTTTTACATTTTTTTTTTGTACAGTTAATAAAACTTAAAATTTAAGGTAAGTTTTCTTTTCTTGCTATGCTTTCATCGGCGACGCTCGGCTAAATTTCCTCGGCGACGCTCGGCTTACTCTGGCTGTCGAAGTCGTGTTCCGGAGAAAGCCGGGCGGACTCTGAGTTACGTCTGGATCACTCTCTACATGAGTACCTAAAATATTTTATGTACCAAAAACAGTTTTTCATGAAACTATTTCAGTTAAAACAATGTTGTAATAAAAATAAATTTAGAAAAAGGTACTGATATTTAATATATATATATATATATATATATATATATATATATATATGTGTGTGTGTGTGTGTGTGTGTGTGTGTATATGTATACATATTAAATATAAGTTCCTTAATTTAATAAGATCTAATGGATTTTTTAAAATATTTTATGTACAAAACAAGTTTCGTTTCGCTAATAACGTGTTGCCAACTTCGAGCTTTCATAACATATGCATCTGGGCTTTTATTTACATGGTATAGCAATTAGTAATAGCAATAATATTTTAATGAACGAAGACATCAGCGCCCCTCTCTCTCTCTCTCTCTCTCTCTCTCTCTCTCAATAAACAAATGTAAAGAAAAATAAACAATGAAAAAAACAAATAACTTAAATGTCTAATGGAGCCTAATATATATATATATATATATATATATATATATATATATATATACTAGCAAAAGTACCCTTCGTTGGCTGGGTCCAAAAACAGCCTACAGAAAATGGACTCTGATTTATGAAGGTATGATAGGTTATGAAAAGGAAGGGTTGTAAAGAGACAGCTTCGAATTTGGGGGCATCTAAACTAAAGCAAAATACGATGAAAGTAAAAATAAAATAGATAAACCCCATAATTTATCATACAATACCTGTTCACACTGAAACAATTATCACAATATTCTGGGGATCTATATTAAAAAAACGCTGTTAAACTTTGTAACGTATTTCCATTCTATGGAGGTCAGGTGCGAACGAACACCCCATAATTTTATTATACCATATTTCTTCAAACTGAAACATAATTATCAAAGTATACTTACGCAGATAGATATGAAAGGTCTTTATTAAAGTTTGTGCCTATTTCCATTCCATGGAGGCCAGGCGCGAACACAGACGCCACCATTTTATTATACCATCCCTATTTAAGTTAAAATATACTTATCAAAGTATTATGTACATCTTTATCAAAAAACACTTGTAAACGTTTTTTTTTTTAATTTTTATTTTCATACTTTGTGGACCAAGCGTATACGCAGACCCCACAATTTTAATGTATCATCATTATGCCAGATCAAACATACCCATTCCTGTGTCTCGATACATATTCTATCATTATATGTGATCAGTTTTCTATAATAGTCAACCATATAGGAACCTAATCCTTACCAAACACGCACACAGACGTTCAGCTTTATATTATATATATATATATATATATATATATATATATATATATATATATATATATATATGTATGTATATATATATATATAGGAAATTTATTACTGTGAGTCCTGAATGAGTTAATATATATTAATATATATAAACTCATTCTGGACTCACAGTAATAAATTTCCTATATACTGCTCTGACTACACATTGAGCACTCTAGTCCGGTTATTTCACCACTGGTAAATATATATATACATATATATATGTATATATATATAAGACATGAAAGAAAATATAGACACTAAGATAAATATTTTCCTAATATTAATATATGTTTATTTATATTTACATATAAGAATAGTGCTGAAATAACTTAGAGTATCCCATTAAAACTTCACCTTACAGCATTGGAGCCTGCCAGAAACAAATAGAGTATCAGACCTATTAGAATTTCTGCGAGGACAAATCGTTGGTCAATATTATGCTGGTCTTAGTCAGTGCAACAAGGGCAGGAAATCTTCGATCCCCCTTTCTACCTATAATAGAGTGATTGTACAGTTCACGGGAGAGGGAAAAGATTGCTTCGTCCCCTCTATAAGGATCCTGCGTCTTTTGAAAAGAAATGTTGAAAGGGGTCATCGGTGCAAAATGTATGACATTGCAGCAGAAGCTAGTGTCAGTCCCAGAACAGCTCTCAGATATGTGCACAAGCTGAGCGCTTATGGTAGATCTGCGAGAAGGTAACCTTTTCTTCATCCTATGAATATCAAGCGCAGAAAAGATTCGGCTCGTGAGAATGTGGTGAGACTATGGCATTATGAACTAATGTTTTTTTCTCTGAGTCACGATTTCATTATTTCTCGACATTGAAAGGGTATGAGTATAAAAGACCCCTTAGCAAGAGTTTGACTTAAAACATGAGGTTTTTCTCGCTTATTGTTTTCGTTGCGATTTGGAGTGATGGCGCTCAGATCTGGTGGAGGGTGGAGGAAACATCAATTCTGCTAAATACGTCTCAATATTACATGCAAGAATCATACCAATATTCCCAAGTTGTAAAATGAACCAAGTAAACTTTCTATTTTTGGAAGCCGGATCTCCTTGTCACTCTACTAGGGCGACATAACATTGGTTGAGCCCAAACGAGATTAATAAACTTTCATAGTCAAGCCAGTCTCCGGATATGGATCGAAGTGAAAATCTTTTGGGTCATATTAGATTGGAACCTTCGCAAAATGGACGGAAGCCTTCATCTATGCCTGAACATTTAGCATTATTGTGTCAGGAATGTAAAGAAATTTTTCAAGATAATATTCTTCAACTGATCACTGTCATAGTTTAAACGGTGCTGACATCAAAAACAGCAAAGTGGGTATCAACCAAATATTAGTTATTAAATTTGTGACAATTTATTTTTAATATTGGTTTTATAAATTACATGTTTATTAGCAGAAACTGTTTCTATGGGAGTCTATTCTTTTCTGTCATGCCTGAGTGTATATATATATATATATATATATATATATATATATATATATATATATATATATATATATATATATAGGGTGTCCGTAAAGTTACTATACAGTCTTACAAGTTACTATACAGACACCCTGTAATATATTAACAGTACAGTAAGATATTGTATTAAAATATTTATTTGTAACAAAAAATCCCCAAGAAGTCCGTGAATTAGGCGCGGACTGTATGGTCTCATGTGGAGTTTCGTGAGTATTTTATGTAGAGTGGTTCGTTTGATACCAATTTCCGCACTAGCACGGCAAAGTGATTTCTTTGGGCTTCTGCCATATGCCTCAGCAACTGTAGCCAAATTTTGTTCAGTGCACACACCTGGCCGACCAGAACGCGGAGCATCGGCAATTGAGCCAGTATCATCAAATTTGTCTCGAAGTTTATAAATAGCCAAACGTGTTGGATGATCTGTATTAAAATAATGATTCCAATCACGAATTACATCCTGTGCGTTTTCTGTTTTCCAATATCGCTTCAAAATAAATTTGCGCTCTTCCAAAGTTAGCTTGCGTGGCATGCTTAAGTAAATAAACCTGTAAGAAAATAAATATTAACTATTAATACAAATATAATACAATAAAACAATAAGACTGTATAGTAACTTTACGGACACCCTGTATATATATATATATATATATATATATATATATATATATATATATATAGTCTCAATAGTTACTGCAATACGATTGCAATAAAAATTTGCTGAGTTATTGTCAGTGTAGTTAATTCGTAAATAAAAATAACATTTTATTGTAAGAGAATTCAAAACTTGCGAAATTGACAGCGCATATATATTGCCATTTTTACAGACGGTTAATTTTATTGCTTGTAATTCTTTAAAGAACGCCATTTTATGTCGTTCTGTTTAACAAAATTCAGTGAACGAGTTTTTAAAGTGTGTGAATGCAATAACTGCTATGTATAAAATAATATGCAAGGAAAAATTCCGACGTATTTCTTTTATGCCGTAATCATATTTTTTTTAAATATTTTTTATGCTTTGAACGTGTGTCATGTTTTCGTTTGTGTATGCCGTCTGGTCTTTTATTAATTAAAACTTCAAATGACAAATTTGCTGTTCAAACATTAAGTTTCGATAAATCTGACAAAATACACATCACGGATTTCATATTAGACGTGTGGCGTTGTTTACTGTGGAAGCGTCTTGATGTTTTCGATCAGGTCTTGTTTCGCCATTTCATCGAGAGAAAAAAATCACGTTTTCGATTATGTGTAATCAGGTTTAACGTCCATCCTTTCTGTTTAAGAAATTATTATTTAGTAGCTGA
This sequence comes from Euprymna scolopes, assembly GCF_053919585.1. Lineage (NCBI taxonomy): Eukaryota > Metazoa > Mollusca > Cephalopoda > Sepiida > Sepiolidae > Euprymna > Euprymna scolopes. The sequence continues at coordinate 90,146,470 of NC_136491.1, forward strand.
CGTACCCGTCCCAAGGTGAATTAATAATACCTAGTTATATTTTGAGATTTTTATACGCGCATACAAGTTGAACGTCAACAAAGTCAATATTATTACAACACATGCTACTATGCTGAGACACACGAGGATAATTTGGCTTACACCACGGACATTTTAATCGAATGAAATCAATTCTGCTATGGAGATGCGTCTATAATTAGTGGAAATAACGATGAATGATGCGTTGAAGTTTTGAGAAAGTTTATATTTTTCGTTTTTTGTTATCTATCTCATTTATAACTTGCTCGTCTTCCTTGGACAATCCAATTATGAAGGGAAAACGATAGTCATCTTACTTAAGGATTATATACAGGCAGACAGTGAATTGCTCACAGACAGATTGATTCGCGGTATCACAGCTTTTCTCTCCGGCTAGACTAGCACCCATTCCAAGTCCTTGATATATCTTACAGCAATCTAGATTGTGGCCGGGTGTTTTTTCGATGAAGCCGCAGGATCGACACTGTGGTGCACTAATGTCTTTCTATCAGCAGAGATTGCCACATTTGTTCACACAGTTGTGGCCAATAAAATAAATACTCTTAGAAAATGAGAAAATACGTCCGTCTTTCCCTAAAAATATTTATGCCTCGAATATTGCATTATTGAGCTACTTAAATTTTAAATGAGGACTTTATTTATTTGCATGTAATCACTGCCCAAAGTAGTTAAATTACACACACACACACACACACACACACACACACACACACATATATATATATATATATATATATATATATATATATATATATATATATATATTCCATTCTTACCCCAAGCAAGGCACAGTGCCACTTTGGCACAGTGCCACTTTAGGAGGCTTCTATTAGGGACATAAATTGTAGGGATATTGTAGAGGGAATTGAGCAACATAGGTTATATCTCCTCTCTTTTGTTTTCATACATGAAGTAAATTTCAGAATGTATAAGGATTATTTGACACTGGAAATATACATATATATATATATATATATATATATATATATATATATATATTTATATATATATATACATATACACACACACATATATATATATATATATATATATTTATTTATATTCTCACCTTTTATTTTGCCAGTTTAATTTAATAGCAAATGATAATGTCATATGGTAGTTTATATAGTTTATGGAATTAAGTATAATTGGCAAATTTGCTCTTGATCAGCAATAAGCCGTCCATTTTATTTAGAATCACCATCGATTTAAGATGGCTGCCACCTGAAAAATATTCAGAGTCGAACAAATATATTTCAAACTAAACCTCATTTCTTTTGCAAATAAACTGGTGCATAAACAAGCACGAAAAAATATTTACGCAGAATGGTATGCTAATCTTGCATAAACGACTATCTATGAATCGAAAGTCGCAAATCATTCTCCTTTCATTTATGAAATGATTATCGAATATTCTCTCCATTTCTCTGATCAATAGTGTTAACTTATTAAATTTACTAAGAATTTATTCTGGCATTTTCACTCGAGACCTTGAAAAATAGAGTAAACACGTAATATTTTGCAGAATTATAAACGTGAAAAGTAACGTCTGATTGGGTGTTAAGATCCTTGAGCTCATATAATGATTCTATCTGTCAGAATATCTTAAGATAGCAAGACGATCTCTAAGCGTTTCTCGAAATGGACTATAAAATAATTATTAAACTATTAAAATATCCGTAAAATATTTTAGATTTCAGAGCAACGGATAACTGTACGTGTAATATTTGGGGAATTATTTTTGTTGTTCAGATTATTCAACAAGTCCTGCAATGTAAAGGTGTCCTAAAATATTATTCTTATATAAACAACTGATTTAGTGTCTTGTGGTCGGGTGTAAGTAAATATTTTATAAGTGAGTATGATAGCTTCCGTCTACAAACAAGACAATTTAGGAAAGGCAGAATCTCGAAATGTATGTAATAATTTAAGTGATCGTGAAATATTTTCGCAAAACATGTTGAAGGAAGTGGTGTTTGTGTGGAGTGGAAAAGGTGTGCATATTTTAATAGTATAATCAGAAAAAGATATGCATCAGAAGATTATGTTATTATATAGATTTATATTAGAAAAGCTGGCCCACGACTTCGTAATATCTCATATTCATAGCAGTAGTTATGCTGTCCGTCGAGTTTTATTGTGTATTACATAGAACACACCTGACGGAAAGCAAAGATAAAAAGGAATAGTTGTTACCATCCAGATTTTACGTTTATTAGATGTAACGGCGTTCTATTAGTATCGTTGGTCGCACAGGGCATACAGGATGTATGAAGTAGGTATGTTGTGTTTCTGCTGAACTTAAAAGAAAGTCAACAAATATGACCTTTAAAAAAAGTTAACAATATATCTTTAGTGGTGTTTATGGTAAACAAATGCAGGATAATAATGATAGAGAGGGGAAAATAAATTCACACAGTATTTGTTAGAAAGTGATTCAGTTGACTTTGCATGTAACTTTCGCGTTGAAATTATATGGCATGCATTAATCTGTACACACCCGTTCTTTTATTTAGACAATGTAGACTATTAATCAGCGTTTATCAATCTGCTGAACAGTCCCATCTGTAAATAAGCTTGAGATAAATTTCGATTTGCATTTTTCTTATATAAACAGCTGATTCAGTGTATTTTGGTCGGGTGTAAGTAAAAAATTTATAAGTGAATATAATTGCATCCCTCTAGTAACAAGACAATTTAGGAAAAGCTTTGAATCAGTCAAAAATTATTTTATTTTCGACAATTAATAGGGCTTTATTTCTTACGGCCAGGCCCAACAATTATTTTGTTTTTGACATTTAATCGTGTGCGTTTGTGTGAATTATAAGCTATTCACGCAATGTGACACTCAATACACTCGATTCGCATATTTAACACATAAATATCACAGAAAAGCTCTGATTCAAAATTAAGGATTACGTTTATATTATCATCATATTAAATGTACGAATTATGGAGTAAACAAAACAATGTGCCACCTCACATGATAAAAATGTACTCGCATATTCACTGACTGAATTTGAACAAAGATTTGTTGTTTGTTTTGTTTTTTGGGTTTTTTTGTACATTGTAGTTTGTACTACTACTATAAAAAAAGCAGTGTTTGACAGAATATCATCCGGTCGCCGTACGTTTGTAATTTACGATTACGACAATTACGACAGTATCTGGAGTATCGGGGTGGAGAACCAGAGCAATAAACGCCACGGTTGGCGTGCGCCCTCTGTAGAGAAGCGCTGGTATTCTAACCTGACACACGTCTGATACAAAAAAAGAACATAAATGCAAATTAAGGTGCTATCGTGGTTCGAGGCGGTAGTTTAAAAAGATTTTTGTTTTTTGTTTGTCCATGGGCGTGACAGATAATCTTGTGCAGTTAGGGGAAAAAACGAACATTGTATTGCGATGGTGAGGGTAAAGAAATAGAACACTAAGTGTTAAGAACAATAGACTCTTTTTGGGTCTATTATTTTCTTTGATTTGGGAGCAATCACGAACACAACGTGTACATCGAACGTATTGACGTTACTAAAATAAGGATAAATTCCCGGGAGAAAAAAACAAACAAAATATTTCAGTATCAAAGTATACGATTAAAACGGCTCCTAGCGAAGGGACTATTTATACCTACAAGAGATAGCGCTTGTCTAAACCTTTCATGTGTAGTAAAATAAATATACTTGAATCATTGGAGAACTTTTAGTAAAGAATTTGGGTAAGTTAACTGGATTCTAATATTTGTATCACGCACTTTTAAACACCAATAAGTGGCACATCTCTGTAAGTCAGATCGCATTTTGAATTTAGCATCAAGTGGTATATCAGATAAAATCTACTTCTAATATAAGCGACCTATTCTCTGTTTGCTTGTATGCATGTATGCCCGTATTTTAAATTCTTTGAAATGGTGTAATAACATTAAAAGTTCGGGGATCAAATGACAATTATTTGCACAAAATGAATCAAATTACAATTTGAACAAATTAGGCACAATGCCAATTAAAAGTGTAGGAATAATGGGTGTCGTTAGTCATGCTTGGTCTGAAATAATTAACACTGTCTATCTAATTTTTTTACGAAATATATGTCGCCACAATACCACATTCATTCAAGGCAGTCTTGCTGAAGATAAAACCAACTTTGCAATATTTTTATTGAATCTAAATATTTACACAGATTAAATTTCATTCGCGAGTGAATGTGGAAAAAATAAAGAGAACAAAAATTGGTTAGTCATCACTTCCCAAATCTGTCTAAATAATAGATCGTCCACTGTTTATCGGTTTGCCAAAGACACGCAGGTTAATCTGTAAGTGGGAGTATGACTAAAGTGTGGAGAGAAAGCAAGAAGTGAGTGGAGTTGAGGACTGGGTTGAGTATTTCCAAGATGTGTGCAAGTTCACGGACAAAAAAATTAAAATGATGACTATAAATTCTTACATAAAAAGACAAGCAGTGATAAATAGATCATGAGCGTTTTATGAATAATAAGTGTATAGTTTTATTTAATTTTTATTTATTTTTATTTAATTTATTCATACTAATAATATTGTGGGGTCTGAGTTAACGTTTGATATAGCTATGTATGATATTCAATAGAAGGATATGAAAGAATTGAATGGGGCTCATGTAAGTTAAATGGGCATATACTAATGACTATATAACTGTTATTAATTTTTCTTGCGACAAAGGGTTAAAAGCGCATTTCAGTACCCTCTGTTGATTCTTAATATCGCAGACTGAAACCGTCAGGCTCTTACCGCCGGAAACAAGTTCTTTCCACTCGGCTACATTCGAACACTTGTGCACATGCGTATTTAATCAACTTGTTTCTCTTACACAACGTCCTGCGACAACTCTTCCCTTAGTCACGCGTTGCATGTCCCACCCACCGACGTCCACCATTATCTCCATACTTTCCTTTCATCTCCATTAATAAAGCATGGACCGTGCCCTGTCGGACACGAATATAGTTCATTGATGTTTTCCGGTACTCTAGTCGGCAATCTGTCTGCCTGTCGCCACTGGACGTATACTCGGCATCGGAATATGCATTATTGATGCACGGATAAGGATCAATACCATAACTCACCACTTAATACAGACACAGAAGGAATTAAACATACACATACTTGTATAACGCACACACATACCTATATATATATATATATATATATATATATATATATATATATATATATATATATATATATATTACGGATATATGTCTACAATTATATAAAAGAAACTGCTTTGACTGTGTGGGTGAGTTCGGTAGGGCCGCTTGTTATGGAAATTTCACACAAGTGTATTTTATGTATCTGGTAGTGTTATTAGATCGCTTTTGTATCCGAGTGTTTTCGATAAGTATCGATAATCGATTATTGTAAAAATCCGATAAAAAAATAACAGGCGAATATGACTGAACTTTACACCTTATATAGCATGTAATCACAAATCCATTGAAGAAGTTTTATTCCAACACAAGCCGAATGTCACTGTATAAAATAACGTTGGGTTTTTTGACATGGCATGTTTTTTGTATAAAACACAATTGAACTTTTACTTGAATATTTACTTTTTTTTGTTTTAATCTTAAATTCAAGTCATTATCACCGCACAAGCAGGCATATAAAATCAACAGTAGGTTCTTTGATATGACGAGGACGATTTCGAAATGAATGTGTCTGTTTAGAGCACAACTGAAGAATAATACTTAGGCTTTGTTTTTAAACTTCATTCAAGCCATTATAAATGAAAATAATTTTATAAAAAAACACTATGGTCTTCTACAGTGCAATGAGGACTACAATATACTCTAGACTAAGTCACTGTGTGAGGCATGCAAAGCTGTTCTTAGTAGAGAAAACAATCAATCGATTTGATTGAAAAATTGGCCATTGCGCCGATATCGGTGACAATAAAAATGTGAGAGTGTGAAACATTCGTTTCATGTCATTTAATCCAGGGGAACATCGGGCCTCACTGCTCGTATCCACCGTATAACTTCGTTCAATCTTCTTGGTTTAACGTTCACAGTAAACATCGATATTATTGCTAAGGCTTCTACAAAGAAGGTAGGCTATCTCTATCGTGCTAGAAAGTTACTTACGCCTGAAAGTATCCTGTACCTCTACAAAGCCACTATTAGCCCATGTATAGAGTACTGCTGTCACATTTGGGCTGGTGCATCTGCTACCAGTCTCTCGCTCCTGGACAGGGTTCAAAAGAGAGTCACCAACCTAATAGGTCCCGAACTGTCATATAACCTTCAGCCCCTGTCCCACCGACGAAATGTTGCATCCCTCTGCCTGTTTTACAAGTATTTTAATGGTGGATGCTCTGACGAACTACAATCCATTGTACCCCCTTGACGAAGATACCCCCGACAAACTCGACAAGTAGCGAAGTCCTACGCCTACACAGTTGAGATCCCTAGATTTAAGAAAGCCTTCGACTCTAATAGCTTCTTCCTCAGAACTACAGGACTTTAGAATTCTCTACCGTTTTCCTGCTTCCCCAACTGTACGAACATACAGAAATTCAAGTGTAATGTGAACAGACATCTTGCTGCTAAACTTTCAGCATAGTACTCCTGCAACTGAGGTCCCTGATAGTAGCCCGATCCATCAAAGTGGCAACGTACCTTATTTTGGGTGAATATGTCATGTATTTTTTATTCAATTTTCCCCCCAAACAAGGCACAGTGCCACTTTGAAGTAGAGGGCTACTATAGGAGACATAAGTTGCGGGGGCATTATGAAGGGAGATGAGTAGCAAGATGATTGTTCACATTACACTTGAACTTCCGCATGTCAGTACAGTTGGGAAAGCAGAATCCCGGAAGGGAGTTCCAAAGTCTTGCAGTTCTGGGGAAGAAACTATTGGAGTAAAGGCTTTCTTACACCTAGGGATATCTACTGTTAAGGGGTGGGACGTAGTTGCTTGTCGGGTTTGTCGGAGGTAGTCACGTCGAGGAGGTACAAGTGCTTGTAGTTCGTCAGAGTATTCACCATTAAAGTACTTGTAGAATAGGCAGAGGGATGCAACATTTCGTCAGTGGGACAGAGGCTGAAGCCAAGATGACAGTTCAGAACTTATCAGGTTGACGACTCTCTTTTGAACAATGCCCAGATGTGAGAGACTAGCAGCAGATGCACCAGCCCAAATGTGATAACAGTACTCCATACATGGGCGAATGGTGGCCTTATAGAGGAACAGGATACTTTGAGGGGTAAGTAGTTTTCTAGCAGCCCACCTTCTTTGCAGCAGCATGGCAATGCTCTCAATGTATCTATTCCATTTCATGTTCCCTGTAAACGTAAGCCCGATGAGTTTAAAGAAAGTACTTTCAGGTAATGTGTTCTTGGCCATTGCTATTGGTGGTAGAGAAGGTTTACTCTAGTTATTTAAAGAAAACAAGCTTAGTCTTGGCAGCATTGAATGGGAGCATCTATTTTTATCCCCATTCCACTACAGATTGGAGGTCATCCTCTAGTGTTTCTGCCATTTCCTTAGATATGTGTTCATTTTTTCCTGTCGTGCCTGTTATAGAGAGTGGTATCACCGAATTAAATCTTGACGATTGAATAGACATGTATGCATGACTAGTCAACAAATATATAAAATGGTGCGGACATTATGCGTAACTATTCTATTCGCAACTGTTTGAATTATAAGCTGTTATTGAAGAAACAAAAATATCATTTCACGAATAACTACAGGCAAAGGTTTGTCTGAGCTCCAATGATCTTCTTTTGTCAGTCTTCACAAACACCATTAGTCTAGCTACAACGTCTATCAACAATTCCCACTCCTCTCTGTCTGTGCCTGAATATAAACGAAAATCCCATGAACTAAGCTTCTTTCTTAGAACTGCCTGCCTGTGGAACTCTGTTTCGCCAGCTTGCTTTCTAACTTACTACAATATGGTTGTCTCCATGTCCAATGTAAATAAGTATTTGCTGAACTGTCCCCTTAAATAATCAAATCATACTAAATCCCCACTCGAAACAATTAGTATACTGTTATTCTGATGACTACTGTACATCCATTAACACTTATCCTTGAGTGCCCTTCGGGCCTTGATAAGTAGTAACACCATTCGTAAAAAAAGAACTCATCAGATTAAAAGAAACGATATTTCAGCGTATATCATTTTCTCCGTCACCAGCAGCAATATCCATACTGATTTCCGTTTGTCTTGGCATTTTGACTTCAAATAACAAACGCAATTATTTCCGCCATTTTTGATTTCACGACATCTGAAAATCAAAAGTCTTCATTTGATTAAGAAGAAAAGAATATGGGAAAATAACCACGTTAACGTAAACAAGATCAAACGAACAAAAAAATGCACGATAGTTTATTCACCGTGCGTAATTGATAGTCGAAGACTATATTTATTAAATGTTTTATTTCACTGTGTTTATTAAGAGTTTTATTTTGTTTTAGTGGCAATTCAACTTTTCTTTCTCAAAATTGAATCGTCTCGTAAAAGATTTGCAATCATAGTGTACTAGCAGGGCACCTAGCGTTGCCCGATAGTTATATACACTTAAATATGATTGTTTAATTTATGCAGATTTTAGTATGTATTAGTATTTTAGTTAATTTCTTATTCATTATTATATGGTACCCAATATATAGTAGGTCTTTCAAAAATGTTATACTTGTTTAATTACAGTAGTTAAACGCATAAATGTATATTAGCGAATACATAAGGCATACACATTACGTCGAACTTCTGCCAAGTTCCAACTTATCTATTTTAACACATAGCAGCTCGTTTTTTTTTTCAAAAACAAAAAAACAAATTGATATTGTTTGACAGATGCGAATACACCATATATAAATTTTCAAATCTGTAAACAAAATTAACAGAGTAGTCGTGTAGGGACCCTCCCGCACACAGAGAGACAATACACTTTTATTTTTAATATTATATAAAAAGAACTTTCTGTGTATGAGTTCGTTCCCTATGGGCTCAAAAACGGCTGAGAAGAATATTCACATGGAGGTGCTTTATTTTCCTGAAAATATTGCTAGATAAGTTTTGTATCATGTCTTCGAGAAGATTCAATAACCGATATCCAATGTAAGAAGGATATCTTTTACATAGGCATCACCACTCGAGGATAAGAATTAGGCAATTTTGATTAAAGTTAACACCTTACACAGCCTAACATCACAAGTGCACTTGAAGAGTTGTATTACCACACAAGTCGAAAGGCCCGACATATAAAATCAACAGTAGGTTCTTTGATATGACAGAGGGATTTTGGAAATGCATGTTTTTGTTTAAATCACAATTGCACCATGATATTTGACTTTTCATTGAAACTTTAAATCAAGTCATTATCACCACACAAACAGAAAGGCTAGGCATATACAATCAACAGCATGTCCTCTGATATTTGCTGGTTGTGTAAGTATAGTTGGTGCATCTGTACTTCACATACTTGAGTAAGTATATATTCATACACATTGTTTAAAATATACGATGTACATTTCAAAAGTAATGC
>NC_136491.1:90161032-90171032 GCF_053919585.1 Euprymna scolopes
AAAACAGAAACGGCAAAGACGCCAAAGACGTGTTCAATCTAAACATGGTATCTGAACGTACGTGCTTCGATTAGACAATTAAATTGAAATGCGTGCGTGATTAACGCTTATTCAATAGGCCATATAGTTATTTTAATGATATGTTTTAGTTCTGTGATTCTTACCATCCTTATGTGTGCTTATGAAACTTGGACTGTATATACAAGACATGCCAAGAAACTGAACCATTTCCATATGCACTACTTCCGTTTGTTAAATCAGATTAAACCTTTTGTCAATACACACCATGTTACAGCAGTGCCAACTGCGTTGGGCAGGTTAGGTATGTCGCATGTCTGATTCAAGGCTCCAAAAAATGACCCTGACGCTTCTAAAGAATTGGGTCGGACTTTTTGTAGTCGATAAATGGAGTTTTCAGATAAAAAATAAACAAAAACAATGGTTTCAACTGCTTTTCTTTTGTCAATTCTAATAAGTTACAATGGTAGCTTCCAAATTATGCAGACGTAATTACCTGAATATTACTGGATAATTAAACGAAACAACTTAAATCGTGATAACAAGTGAAAAATTGCCGCCATCTTGTTTAATCAAAACGAAAAATTACCTACCTTTTGAACTCTCCTGTGTCTTACGGTCGTTTTCATCAAATTCTATTTTTTATTTTATATAATAAATAATTTTCTAACTTATCTATCGACTTTCGTAATTTTTGGATATAATCATCTTAAAAATACGAGGAATACGTAGATACAATTGTGTTCATGTGAAATTCAGTATTACGATTTTCGATTTTTCGAAATTTCGTCCCAATAGTGTAGAAGCGCAAGCTCCCTTACGACGAACTGTCCAAGGAAAAAAAGGAGGACAGCCGAAACGGTTCAAGGACAATCTGACGGTTTCGCTCAAACAGTTCGATTTGTATTCTAACTCATGGAAAAAACTAAGCCAAGACAGATGTTTCCGGCGTGCCATAACTCACAATTGCTATGGGCTACAATTGCTGAATCAGCACGCAATGAAAAACACCAGAGAACACGATACATCAGAAAAGACAGAGCAATCAATATCTCTGACACAGAATTATCCCAACGGTATCCAACATGCAGGAAATACTGCAGAGCTCGAGTCGGTCTACCAAGCCATCTTCGAACCCACAGAACACTTGCGTGATCACGATCATTTTCGCAAGCGATGGACGAACATTATGTCTCAGTCACATCTATGTATAAGAATGCATATGTTGTTTTTATAATGGATTAGTTCACCGAATAAAGTGCTGTTATTGCTTGACTGTATAACAGTTTTTGTGTCGGATAAAGAAGTATATATGGATGCAGGAAGCTATTTCACCGCTAGTTTCGATTTAGCCAGAATGAATTCGCTTTCTACATACGGACCACTAGATATTTAGATATACTGCCCAGAAAAATATTAAATGCCTCCAAAACGCAACAATTCAAAGTGTTTCAGAGAGGTGCTGGGTTACTGTGTCCGTGTTCGTTTGAAATTCTACCACTATCTCAATATATGGCCATTGAAACGTGCTTGTTTTATTTTTGCCAAATTAATTGCCATGAATCGAATATAAATTACCGGTTACCAAAACTGATCTGATTCGACATTAAAAAACTCTTAAAACAAAACAAAAAAAAAATCAAAACTAAGCCTTCTACAACATATCCTGTCACGTTCGTATGTAACTTATGTAGATTGTAAATTTAAGATGACCTTTCAAAAACAACTTACTTATGTTGTACTTAAAGATGACAATAGTGTAGTCAGCTTCAAAGCAGATCAGCGGAATAGAGTCCCACGGGCGAACACATCCAGGAAAGGAGTATTCTTCATGGAATACACGTTTAGGTTTAGGCTCCTATAGATAATAGGGGAAATTATTGATAGTGGTTTAAGCTAGACGAGTGTATGTGTTAGTGTTCGAAAAAATGGGCGGCATAGATTGGCTCAGATTAGTATTTTCCATGAAACAAACGATATGGCAGAGTATGGCAGTATTTTGTTTGTTTGTTTGTTTGTTTGTTTTTTCCAAAAATGATTAAAAGAATGAGGTTTTGAAGAAGCAGTTTAACTAAAAATCAAAGGGAAAGAGCAAAACAGTATAAAACAAATCCAGATTATTTTTTTAATTTTGGCCCACGTGACTTTAATACGTCATTAATATGATCTCCTGTTTAAAAATTTTGGAGATTACTAAAATAATAGAACAGGCTAAACTCTGAAGCTTCGCTTAAAAAAAAACTTGTCTAGGACAAAGAAAGCATCTTAATTAGCACCAACATGTTACCGTCTGTGACATCGTGTTCCTATTCACTAGAAGCTACAAGGATTCTAGTTCTGAAATCTAAAAAGAAAACAGTGTTACGTAGCTTGTGACTCCAATTTCCCAACATGAAAGACAATTATGGGAGACAGGTAAAGAGAACAGGGACCTATATGAAGTTACTGACTAAAATCGCAGAAAATCTCCGTTTAGTCTCAAAGTTGGTTGCTCGAAATGTACAGTTACTAAACGGTAATTTTAATAGAAATAATGTCAAGACAAGCCGAGAGCGCATAGTGCATCTGCTATTCTCAGCTGTTTCTATATTTAAGTACTGACCAGTCTTAACGTCGCTTGGCTACGGTAATTTAACGAGAACCACTCGGTCAACGTTATTACGCTGAATATATTACGAACTATTGAAAACAGTATGAACCCACAATTGCTGCCCGGTTTCTTATGAAAGTAAAATAGTTATATAATTAGATTTATATAGATTTTGAGAATTGTAAAACAATGCGACCAAGGGTATGGTAAATGGTTTGATGGCCTACAAACTATTTTTTGTTTCTTTGCAAATAACAAATCTCTTATGAGATGCGACTTGTGTAGACACTATGGAATCTTCGTTAGGAACAGAATCCGGCACATGAATGAACAGCCACATAAACAGTTGATTCCAACGATTAGGAATACTCCTATCTTCTAGACAGAATTGTTTTCAATCCAACACACCCAAAATAAGTCAAGTGGCATATTCTATTATGTGGAAATTTATCAGCAAATTTGATCCGTTAATGACGCTCCGCAGCGAGGAACCCCCACGTATTTACTTTTCTTTACGGCCGTTTCACCATCTCAACTATTACGGGAAATGACGCGAGCTTACCTTTAGCCTGCCAAATTCAGAGTGAAATTTAATGAAATTACCTGATATTTACATATAAGGTGATAGTAGCTAAGTGGTTTACGCCCCGGACTAAAAATCTAGGTGTGTCAGGTTCAATTCGGTCTCCAGAAACACTTTTATCTGATTCACAATTGACCTTGTGTCTAACCTACAGTCAAGAAGCTAAATAAATACTTGGTATTGGCATATTGCTTTTGAAAAAGGGCATTTTATTAATATTGCTTTTGTGTGTTGTTATTTGTTTATGATTTTAATGGATATACTATTTTCACTCGCACTATAAGCTGGCCAATATTGTCTATATATTTTGAAGCTAAGTGTAAGAGTAGTTACCCGGGTAGAACATTTTATATCGTGATAATTAATGGGATATCATTTGTAACAAAATATACATAAGGCAGTTACAGTAAATAGGATGGTACTAGTTTTGACGGAATATATGAGGTGGAAACTATTGAAATTTGAAAAGGAATGCGTTAACCGATTGCGAAAACAATGTTGCTAGCGGTATAAAGTAAACTAAACAACTTCTGGGCTACTAATTGTGCGGGACAACAAATAAATGAAAACCTACAAAATACCAAAATGTTTGAACAGCTAATGAAATTTATCAGAGTGAATTCCGAACGAAACTGTTGTCAGATTTTACCTTGACTAGAAACTAGTTCGGATTCTTTTATAGTGCATTGAACGATGACAACAAAATTTTGTAAGATTACATTAAAATGGATGGTCCTGTATATGACCTTAAACTATATCCGATGGTGAGGCCCCAGCTTGCGGGCTTTGGGGAGCGTCGAGCTATCTTTTAATTACCATTGGTCCCAGGTCCACTCTGACCCGGACTGGTAGTACCTGTTAGGGTTCCAACTATGGGTTAAATGAAACCGACTTGAAAAAAAAACAAATATATAGTATTAAAAATTTGTTCATCAAAATCACTGGATTTGGCATTAAATAACCTGAAAAGGGTTGATATGCAGTAAAACAAACACCACCAACCAAGCATTAAAATGGCGACAAAAATCTCCAACTTAAGACAAATAGATATTATATATTTCGTCATGAATTACGTGCAACGAAATCGGTCGAAGCATTACACACAAGTTACGTCAACAAGAATCCATGTATAGAAATATCAACATTTAACGTCTGCATTACTCTATGATCAATGAGTGTTTGTATTCGATTGAATTTGCTGCAGAAATTACAGAACTCCATATTTGTCAGGCTTCACTCGAACTGCAGCATCTAATTTGCTTACAAGAACCAGCGCTGTAAACATGTGGTTCATTTCGTAATTTATCCGAAGTTAAACGATGATAAAGACTATAAAAAAACAAGTAATTAAATATCACCCGGGTTTAAGCAATAAACAAGAAAAAAAGGCAAAATTTTACATTTTTATCAACGTTGTCTCTTTTCAGGTTGAGTCATTTATTCAGATTCTGTTCTTAGAATCCAATGCCATTTTTGTATAAAACTTTTTCTTTTATCTCAAAATACGCCGTAGTCTCCGATATCACTTCTTCCTCTCCTCCTTGTAGTCAACTTTCTTTCCCTGGAGTATTATTTGGAAAGTTTCAAAACAGTCAGTTGGCGCTGGTGAATAAACCTGAAAAATATGATCGGTGCGGAACAAATCAAAGCGTTATTTATGTAGTTTTATGATTCATACTGCGTTGATTACTGTACACGCAATAACCCTTATCTCCGATTTACCTCCGGGCCTTGATAAGTGATGACTACCATTTAAAAAAAAAGGTGCAAGGTTCTGGTGAAAGAGCGCTTCATTCATTATCTGCAAGTAATTCAGATAATTTCTCCTTCTAAACGGACCAATAATCGTATATAATAGAAGCCATTTATGGTCTTTCCTTTCTCAGTGAACAAAATACAGATACCAAAACCTTAACTGCTTATATATACATATAGACCCATTTCATGTTAACGCTTGAATAGCTTTAACTAAATGCTGTTGAGTGAAATGAAACTGCCGATGCAACTCCTATGTTAAGTGGTAGGTACGTTTCATTCATTGCAAACAAAGCTTTGAATCATCGGTCTGTTATTTTGTCAGTCGACTCTTAAAAAGCAGCATATTTTAAGCAGATGTTTCTCATGACTAGCATTTCAGCCCGGCGTTGCCTGGGTGTTTGGAGGTGTATGTTGCGAAAAAAAATGGTAGTAGGAAGGCAGGCTTGAACCTCGAAAGGAGGAAAAGAACGGAGGAAAAACGTGGCGTATTTGCTTCTATGACCACCGCCAAACGGAAAGTGACGTAGGTTTAAATTAAGGCTAGACAATCGAAAGGAGAGGATGACTTTCGAAAATATCGGCAAAAAAGCGACCCCCCTGTAGAAAAGTGCTCAGTTGAATGTGCAGATATTGATGATTTTAGCCAATTTTTCGATATTTGTCGTCTGAAAGGTGGAACTTCAAAATGATACTAATCTTGTCAAAATTCGTCGCCTATGTCGAAAGTTTTAGGCGGACCTGCAAACATACATACATACATAAATCGATACATTTATATATTGGTAACTAAAAATTTTCGACCCAAACCGATTAAAAATCTTGCCCTATCTCTGAATACCCTTTATGTAAAATTTCAAATGTTTAGACCAGAAATTGTTTGAATAATTTAGTAGAGACCGGAGAGGTCAACTTTTTTTTAATATTGACCCCTATCATGACCTCTTAACATTGATTTTTTTCGGCTCAAATTCAGTTATTAAGTTAGATCCATGTCCAAGAAACCTATATCTAAAATTTCAAGTGTTTAGACCCAAAATTTTCGGAGGAGTTTGGTAGAGTTCTCAAAGGTCAAATCGTTGAACTTTGACCCCTTAATAGCAAAATTTCCGGCCGAAAATAGATTACACAGATGTTCCCAAATATTTCGGTCATTTAAGTTTATCTTTAAGAATTTCATGTCAATCCTACATTCAGTCATTCATTCATTACACGAGAACACCCGATTAATAGCTATCGGCCTTGTTTTAGTGGTGCTAGGTACATGTCAGTCTATTAAGTTGTGTAAGTAATGTGTATCAATTATAATTTGTTTGGATTACACTTGACTATCCAAATCTAATTTACATAAGTAAATAGATGTATAGAAGAAGAAACATATACAAAATATGATGTTTTTGCTATAATTGACCTTTCGGGTACAGTTCTTAACCGTTTCCAACCTGAGATCATTTGCGAGCGGCGAATCGACTACAGATTTGAATATGAATGTTCTCCATAAATATTCTTCGCGAGCTTCTCTCGTAATTATTATGTTGAATTATGCTATTATTGATTATTATATTAGCTTTTCTTTCCTACTATTTTTCTTATTTCCATCTGTAAAATAGAAATCGAATGTAAATTTATAGAGACTGCCAGAATATGAATGAGATGTGTTGTATTATATTGATAATTATATTAGAAAATGAGGTAAGTTGCCGTATGAGGTGATTCAAAACGGACAGTCGGACGAACATGATACGAACACCCGAGACTTGTTTGATAAAGAATATACATGTATACATATATAAATTTGCCCGGTAATGTTCATGATGCCTCATTAGAAAATCAGCTACTACTATACTACTGTATATATATATATATATATATATATATGTATATATATATATATTTATGTGTGTATATATGTTATAGATAGGGGTTTCATTATTATTATTGTTATTGTTCTTTGTTAAAAATGAGAGTCTTATTAGAGAGATGTTATAGAGAGATGTTGTAAGAGAGATTTTGTTGCGTTCCGTGTTATAACGATTCATATATATGAAAACGTTTATACTTAGAAGTGTAGATATGAGATGTAGATGTCATGACATTTTATAACACAGACATATAGACATATAATAACAATTCACTTTACCTTTTTGGCAGAATCACAACACAAAGACGACGTCTACAAAAACACATGAGGGGTTTATTTCTTCTCACGACCGGCCGTGGTTTTCTCATCAATAATTCAAAGCTTCACATATTAAGTTTCAAAGTGACAGTCTCGCTTCTAGACGTTCGAATTCCAAACTGCAGACTATCGTCTGTCGTTCTCAAACTCCCTCTGAGTTTCTCCCCCTGCTTCTGTCTGCTTAACTCTAAAGTTTTTCTATCTATATCTAGAACTTCCCATTTTTCCATGACGTCATACACATGTAACAATATGTTTTCTTTCACGTGTTCTGAACATGCGTGTCCAAAACATTTCCTTTTTTTTTCAAAAGGATTTTTAACCTATATTCTGAGTAACCTATATTTCCAATATGTTAAAGACATGTTTATTAAAATATCTTTTAGCTGCATTCTTCCAATTGAATTTTCATAATAAAATTGACAGTGCACATTCTTTTCTTGAAACTATTATATCTCTAAGCTGTTTTACATTCCATTTTCTACTTCTCGCAGGTAATCTATTTCTAAACCTAAATTACGAGGTTCGAATTTCGCCTATGTTATTTCATTTTCATTTTAACTAAATCTCTCTATTTTTATACTTACATGAGAAGGGGGCAGCCCTTATCATGTAACATATATATATATATATATATATATATATATATATATAATGTGTGTGTGTATAATATGTATGTATGTATATATATATATATATATATATATATATATATATATATATATGTATGTATTTGGTGTCAGGTCATGTCATATGCTACTGGTACCATGTAACCCAGTAATACCTGCCTCATGGTCGGGTCACCGGCGACTAAACTGGTTCCCCCACCAGACTGGTTTGGTGAGGAGGGCGGCTAGTCTCCCTGGAGGATTAAAAACAAGACCTTCCAAAGGGCGAATGAACTCTTTTTCTGGGTCAACGGCCAACTAGCACCATGTATATTTGTGTGTGTATGTGTGTATTGGGGTGGAGAGGGCTCCCGTAAGCCGTGGTGAAGGCAACCTTTCTAGGAGAAGCAAATCTCTGATTTAAAAAAGCATAAAGCGGGAGACCAGTACTCGCATTAAGCTGGTCTGCAGTTTAATTTGTTGCTGACTATCTTGCTCTTGCTTGTTGCTGGATCTCACCATTTTGAACCGAGAGAGAGACTTAGCTGTCGTACAAAGCTAAGACTCTGTAACATCATCTTTGTATAGATACTCCCTCAGGCATTTGGGCTCATGGATTTTAAATGTCTGAGGGAGTGGCACTCGTATGACAAGACTTTGCAATCATCATGTATGTATATATATGTATGTATATATACATGTATATATGTATATATGTATATATGTATATGTATGTACATGGTACCAGTAGCACATGATATGACCTGTATAAATATACACATATACATACATGTAGAATATACATAAAGGAGCGTTCAGTACTGCTTGCCTCATGGTCGGGTCACCGACGACTAAACTGGTTCCCCCAGCAGACTTGTTTGGTGAGGAAGGCGGCTAGGCTCCCTGAAGGATTAAAAACAAGACCTTCCAAAGGGCGAATGAACTCTTTTTCTGAGTCAACGGTCAACTAGCACCGTGTATATTTGTGTGTGTGTATATGTGTATTGGGGTGGAGAGGGCTCTCGTAAGCCGTGGTGAAGGCAACCTTTCTAGGAGAAGCAAATCTCTAATTTAAAAAACATAAAGCGGAAGACCATTGCCCGCATTAAGCTGGTCTGCAGTTTAATTTGTTGCTGCCTATCTTGTTTTTGCTTGTTGCTGGATCTCACCATTTTGAACCGAGAGAGAGACTTAGCTGTCGTACAAAGCTAAGACTCTGTAACATCATATGTGTATAGATACTCCCTCAGGCATTTGGGCTCATGGATTTTAAATGTCTGAGGGAGTGGAACTCGTCTGACAGGACGTTGCAATCATCATCATATGTATGTATGTATGCATGTATGTATATATATATATGTATATATATGTATGTATATATATATGTGTATATATACATGTATATATGTATATGTCAGGTCATGCCATGTCATATGCTACTGGTACCATGTAAACCAGTACTACCTGCCTCATGATCGGGTACACGCGACTAAACTGGTACCCCCACCAGACTTGTGTGGTGAGGAGGGTGGCTAATCCCCCTGAAGGATTAAAAACAAGACTTTCCAAAGGGCGAATGAACCCTTTTTCGGGGTCAACGGCCACCTAGCACCGTGTGTGTTTTGTGTATGTGTGTGTTGGGGTGGAGAGGACTACCGTAAGCCGTGGTGAAGGAATTGGGCTCATGAATTTTAAATGTCTGAGGGAGTGGCACTCATCTGACAAGACGTTGCAATCATCATATATGTATATATATGTATGTATATGTATGTATGTATATATATGTATGTATATATATGAATGTATATATAGTTTATATATATAGTCTTTATATATATATATAGTTTATATATATATATAGTTTATATATATATAGTTTATATATAGTTTATAAATATAATTTATTCATATATAGTCTATATATATAGTTTATATATATAATTTATATATAGTTTATATATATATAGTTTATTTATATATAGTTTATATATATAGTTTATATATACATAGTTTATAAATATATATAGTTTATACATATATATAGTTTATATATATAGTATATATATATATAGTGTTATATATATAGTTTATATATATATTGTTCATATATACATAGTTTATATACATAGTAGGTATATATATATATGTAATTTATATATATGTAGTTTATATATATATACATATATATATAAACAAGTAGTTAATAAAATATGTTGAAAATACACTTTAAAAAGAGTTAAAAAAGGAAGCACAAATAATTAAGTGGA
>NC_136491.1:90173532-90176032 GCF_053919585.1 Euprymna scolopes
TCTGTTATACCATCGTTATTTAAGTTAAAACATACTTATCAAAGTATTCTTATGTACATCTATATCAAAAACACTTGTAATTTTTTTTTTTAATTTGTAATATTTTTATCTCCATACATTAATGACCGGGCGCGAACGAAGACCACACAATTTTAATGAACCACCGTTATGCCAGATCAAACATACCCATTCCTGTGTCCATATCGATCTTCTATCATACTATGAATCAGTTTTTTTTAAATAGTCAACTATGTAGGAGACTTATCGTGACCACACACACACACACACACAGCTTTATATTATAGATAGATAAAATATGTCCAAATGTATTGAAGTAAAATACATATATTTTCCAACCGTGCTGAATAAATGTTTAGAACTATTATAAATAATATTGAGTTTTTCGCATGTATATACAATTTATGATACGATAAGTGAAATGATTGTTTACGTTTATGTAATTTCTATTTCACAGACACACATACGTACACATATATATGTACGTGTGTATGCATGCATCACGAAACACCAGCTCTATTTCAAAACCTAACAAAGAGGATTTCAAATTTATTTTCTTTAGAATACATCCTTCAGCTTTTTTTTTATATTTTAAATCGTAGGTACGGATGTTGTTTAAATCTTGTTTCGCGCTCAAACATACACACACAAACACTCACGTGTATATATATATATATATATATATATATATATATATATATGCAAACAAGTTTATATATAAATATATATGACTACTTCATTTAATCATATAAATTAATATACGAAAATATAGTTTTATGCTTAAATTTTCAGTATTTACTTCCACAGTGCTCAATACATAGGTCGAACTAGGTGGTAAGTTATAAAAATATACATGCAATTAAGCTACACAGATTATTCCAAGTTTCATTCTCGTGAGGATGAGTCCGACGAATTCTCACGATAATTAAATGCAGAATATTTTGTGTAGCTCATTTGCCATGTATATTTTTATAACTTACTATATAAAAGGTTATGTCTGACAAGGTAGTTACACGAAGACTTTAATATCTAATTTCTCTTAGATATCACTAAGTTCAATAAATCTGCTGAATGAAGGACCTGTATATGATACATAGACCATAGATATATATTCGTAGTACTAGTAAAAGTAATACTCTAAAGTAACATAGTTTGCATTATTGAAATAAATATTTTAAAAAATAAAATATTATCTAGTATATTGAATTTCCTTATAGTATTGGATGAATGCTCATATTGTAAGTGATTATTTGGTGATCATAGTAGAGTTCATGTTTTGTCTTGTGAATGTTTATATGAACGCTTGGATTTTGTTTATCTTAGATCGTCTTTTTTGTCAATGGATATTCCTTGGATTTTTACTGCTGCCATAATAGATTAGACATATCTCATAATTACATTATAATTGAGATTCACGTTGGGACAACATATATAGACTAGAAGTCGATAACAAGAGCAGATAAGGAAAATTATAAGAACATATTTGTATGAGTTTATATGTGTATATGCATATATATATATATATATATATATATATATATATATGTACATACGTACACATATACATAATAACAAGAGATGAGAAATACATTAGAATCATCTGGCTCTGGATATGACCTTAAACTATATCCGATGGTGAGGCCTCAGTTTGCGGGTTTGGGGGAGTGTGTAACTACCCTTTGATTGTCATTTCTCTCAGACCCGGAGTGGTAGTACCTGTTAGGGTCTCAACTATGGGTTGAATCGAAACCGACTCGAAAAAAAATATTCTAATATTTTTTTTTCTTCAAAGTAACGGGATTCGGCATTAAATAACCTGAAAATGGTTGATATGCCGTAAAACAAAAACTAACCAACCAACCAGAATCATCGATTTCGTATGTGAACAGAATTAAATAGTCTGCAAAAGGTGCCCACTGGCAGATCACATTTATAAATTTGAAACCGAGTGCACCTATCTTCTCTTGATCTTCGGTAATTATAGATAGATAGATATACTAGACTACACGTGACCCGTTCGGTCAGTATGTTATATTAGCCATGCAATTAATGTATGAGCGTGACATTTGTGACATAAAGAAAATAGTTTTTTGTGACATAACAGAAACATTTCTTTGAAAGTATATTAAAATGGAAAAAGAATATACATAGATTTCTATGAGTCGTTCTGTTTATAATTGTTTATTTTTGAAAAACAGACATTGAATTATAAGTGGTTTGCCATACTTGTAGGTAAATCTGCACTGAACAAATACCATAGTAATTAAAGTTAAATTCAAATTTTTATATATCTCTTAATGTAAACGCGAAAAAAAACAAATCGGGACATTGAAAACGTACACAGTAATAATAAGGTTTACTGTCGAGTTGATTGTTTCTTTGTAACGCAAATTAAAAAAAAACATTTTCGGGGTTATTTATTTCTGTTGGTAATGTAGAAGAAATGTATGAATTTTTTTTTTTAAGAAAGGTGTATAAAAAC
>NC_136491.1:90178532-90198532 GCF_053919585.1 Euprymna scolopes
GGTATTAAGACAAGTTGTCAAATCTTACAGTCGTGCACGGGTTTACCTTTCCAATTAACTGCCATTGAAATAGACTGGTTTTGTAGTCTAAATACTTTATCGCTTTTAATATCAGAAATCCTATCATTAATAAAACATGCAACCTAGTGATGCATTAATATCTCTGACAAATTACATTTCAACAACTGTATATGCAGACACACACGCACCCATATATATATATATATATATATATATATATATATATATATATATATATATCAGTTTAAAGGAACAATTCGTCTAGTGCTAAAACGTACAGGAGAAAAACCAATACAAGAACAAAAAAAAATTACTAAAGTAAAACGGGAAATCGAAAATCGAAATAGAAACTGAAGTTCCGAATAAAACTAAAATCGGAAACCGGAGGCGTCGAATAGAAATACGAAGCCGGTATAAAAAAAAAAAACCAGAAGCTCAACAGTTCAATAAAACTAATAAAACTAATAAAAATAACGATTGGATAAAAATGAACCAAGATCAAATTGGAAGACGTGGATTAAAATTAAGAATTATAAAATTAAATGCGACCCGAAAATAAATAGTTAATATCGATGGAAACATTAGAGCACGCATGCGCATACAGACTATTCGCCTTATGTGTTCAAACATATGTTCGTGAATGAAGTGTGTGTGTGTGTGTGTGTGTGTTTATCATCTGCGATACGTCGTGAGACTAGCGCATGACCACAAGTACATGTAGAGGTAGAGATATACTGACATAAAATGTCTGCTTTTATATAAAAACGAAGTTTAAAATATATATATAAATTTTCTAAAATTCTGAACATATTCGTATTCAGGCATTAAGAAACACGTCAAATAAAATCCAATTTATTATGGAAAAATAGCAAAGCTAATGACGCCCTAATGTAATGTATTTGGAAACCTTTGAAAAATGTAAAACTTATTGAAAATTATTTTTAGTGTTTTAGTTGTTAACACATACATGTCTTTTAGGCAAAGAAATGGCTATATATATATATATATATATATATATATATATATATATATATATATATATATATATATACTAGCAGAGTGACGGGGCGTTGCCCGGGATTAAATGATAATTAACGAATGTTTCACATTCATATTTTTATTGTCTTCGAAATCGCTCAATTTTCTAATCGAATTACTTGCCCGGTGCCCATCACAATACATCGGAAGAAACCTTCACAAGCCACCCTGTTGTGAACTCGTTTACAGTACATCGTATTAACATTGCACTGTAAAGAACCTACGTTTGATTTTATATATATATTTTATATATAATGGCTTGAAATAAATTTTAAACCGAAATAGTCAAGTATCATTTTTCAATTATGCTTTACATTAAAACATATTTTTTACTCAGTCTCTGTTATATCAAAGAACCTGTTGTTAGTTTTCTAAGCCGAGCATTTTTAGTTATGTGATAATAAAACTTCTCAAATACATGTGTGAATTTAGGCTGTATAAAATGTTCACTTTGGGTCAAAATTGTCTGTTCCTTCTTCCGTCAGATTTTTTTCAATTGGCAATTATCAATACTTACCAGAGACATTCTGATACGAAACCTATATAAAACACTGCCGGATACTTGAACTACATATTAGAGAAGTTGAATATAAATCGACCCAGGTCTTTTCTTGTCTATAGGGGCCAAATGCACGTACACGAACACATGGATACACACACGAAAATAGAACATTTAATTTTAGTCCTTCGTTGGATAATTATTTTGTCAGAAAGTCATTTAATCTCCGGCAATATCTGAACAAACATGCTTTCTCGAAGTAGAAAGACTCTTTACAAACAAAACAGTACATTAAATAATGGCTCCCCAGCAGTGTTAAGAAACACCATATCCCCTAAATAAATGAAAACTGTTTCGAATAAGTGATTCAATCTTCTTTTTGCACCAGATTAATAGCATATGTATATATATGTATGTACTAGCTGTACCCGCCCGGTCACGCATTGCCGTGCTTGAGTCTGGTTAATGCAAGGATTTGAGTGATTTGTATCTCAGAGATACAGACGCCGCGCGCACAAAAAAAACGCACACGCATACATGCACGGACACACACACACACACACACACACACGGAAGCACAGACCCCAAAAACACGCACATCTGAAAAACACACACACAAGCACACACAAAGAAACACAGGCACAAACACAAACACACAAGGAAGCACACGATTAAACACACAGGCACACCTAAAAAAAAGCATAAACACCCACACACCCGGACGTACACACACATACACACACGCAAACAAACACACGCACAGAAACACGCACAGACTCACGCGAAAAAACACACACACACGCACCCACTAAAAACGGAATCACACAAACACACGGACGCAAACACGTACTCGCACACACAAACACACGCAGACACGGAAAAACGCACACATACGCACAAAATAAACACGCACACGCACATACGCAGAAACACATGGACGCACACACGCACATGCGCAACCAAACTTACGCACACACGCATATACGAAGTCAAGCACAGTTGCGCACACATCCAGACACACGCACCCACATTCACGAACACATTTCGAAAATAGTAAGCAGAAGACAGTTTAAAGGTTTTTAAATTACACAAAATGACAAGTTACTGTTATGATTAAATATCAAAGTCCAATATTATAGGCAACTGTATAAAAAAAACAAAGAGAGTATCATTGTTGAGTGTCTTGTAAGGGGAATCGAAGGGGAGGACGAAACAATGCTAACCGTAAATGTTTTTATTTTTCAGGGATTGCATTTTTTTAAGATGGGTATTGGAAAGAATTTACAGTATAAAAAAATGGTAAAATGAAAGACCCGTTAAAAGACAAACTAAAATAAATAAATAAATAGCATCGTTGATTGTCTGGTAAAGAGCATCGAAGTAGGAAAAAACTATTCTACCCATAAATTTTAATTATTTTTATATCTAAAACAGTTTTTAAGGGGTTTAATTTCGTTGTGACAATGTGTAGTTTACGGTACGTAACATTACAATTATGAGCGGTTAAGATTTTTTGTAGTTGGTTTAATATTAAAAAACGATTGCTTCGTGGAGAGAGAGAGACGAAATGTTTGTGAAGGTCTGATGTGTTCGTTTTTTTTTTTTTTACACAAGTTGTTTATTCTCGAATAATGAATCTGCCAGTTTTCAGTCAATGAGAAAAGCCGGAAATGTTGGAGGGAGAAAATTTTATTTTGTAATCGGTAACTGAGAAGATAATGGTATGTATATGAGTGTATGAACCAGTTACGAAGGGTGACGGGGATAAATAGTTATAAGGTGTGTGTATATAGTCCCGTGTTAAGTGGGGGCGATAAGAGACTGTAGATTTAGAGGCAAAAATAGGAACTACCTCATCAAAAGATGTTGCGATTGTGATAGTGTTGCTTTTAGGATGTAATGTAGGAGTTTATTATAACGAGCAATGTGTCTAAAATGACGTTCTAAAGTTATATAAGGTTAATATTCTAGGCATATTAAATTCATATATAGCATGTTGTTTCAAACCTACAGTAGGGAAAATTCTGCAATCATTTTATTATTATATATATATATATATATATATATATATATATATATATATACCATATATCATACGATTTTTTTTAAATTGTGTAGGTTCAATAGTGCGAATATATATGATTGCATCAAAAATCAATACTGATATGTAATGTATGGATTTGCAAGAAAATTAATTACAAGGCGTCATAAAATTTACTATACAATTCGATGCTGATTTATATTGCCAGTAACTGATTAATTTTGAAACACTATCTGTATGTATGCTGTACGTGTGTTTTAGGTTTTCTTCTTTCTAGAGTGCGTTGCTGAAAGTAATCTCTATTTTAATTAAAATTTAAAAAAAAATGCTTATACTTTAACCGATACGCAAAAATAACTGCATGAAAAGGGACGAATCGTAAGTTTCACTAAAAGCAAAGTTGAAATGTATATTTCGTATAGAAAAAAAACTCCTTAAAAATAGACTTAAAATGAAAAAAATCTTTAAACTAGAAACTGAAGTGCAACTAAAATGAGAGATTCAGATTCAAAGCAATGTTTATTTTTTTATTAGTTCTACGAATTAAATTCATGGCTTAACCGATGAATTCAATATTTGCTCGCGGTTTAATTAAACTTATTGATTATCTCCCTTGCATTTGTCACTTATTTCTTTTGCGCTTTTTGCTTACCCATCTCCTATATATATATATATATATATATATATATATATATATATATATATATATATATATTATGCAAAAGTATTTTTTATTATAGAGCCTATGATCTGTTATTATTATATCTTCTCTTTATCTTTTATCTATCTATTCTAACTATTTTTTCGATCATTTTTCCATTCTTATTTGATACTCAGTCAATCTATGAATTCTGACGAAGCTAGTCGGATATTTCCTCTTCTTTTGAGAATATCCCCCTAGCGGAAACAATATTTAAACTCATTCTGGACTCACAGTAATAAATCTTATATATATATATATATATATATATATATATATATATATATATATATAAAGAAAGAAAAATTTCAATAAGTTTACCAAGTTAATCAAAATGGTAAACTTTAAATATATTATAAATATTAAAGAGTTAATATTTACAAGTAAAGTAATCTGAAGCAGTTCTGCCTTTGGATAATTTTGGACCATTTGGAACTTACCTGTTGGATTGGAAATTTTTAATTCGACCGTGTTTGGATTTTACCTTTCTTGGAGTTTTTACCCTTCACCGGACTATCCATTCATGTGAAATCTTTTTATCATTTTTCTTTTACCTTCTATTCCCCTTACCTCACCCTTTTTTTAACCAAGTAAGATCTGTGACTTACTTGTAGTTTCATTAAATACTTTTACATGCAAAATCCGATCCTGCATTTTGTTAATTCCTACTCTCTGATGAAAAGGAGAGTATTCCTTCGAAACTCCGCGGATTAGGGACTATCCACTTATCTTCTGCTTCCTTTTTTAAAATTAAATATGTTTTAACTCTTTGTCAAGATGTCTTTTAACATGTTTTATTAATCATTTGTTCATATATATATATATATATATACTAGAAAAACTGGTGTTGTTCTGTCGTAAAATATGCTTAAATATGATATTTTAATTTATGAAAATTTCTTGTTTATCATTATAAAGCTAATTTCGTATTGATTAGTATAGTGTATGCGCCGCCCGACGTGGCTCGGTCATAAAATATGCTTAAGTATTATATTTAACTCCTGCAGATTTCGTATGCATTTTATATAGATAATTATTTATATATTATTACATGATACCCAATATATATCAATGATTTTAAAAAAAAATTTACAAATAAGGACTCCGCTTCCATCGGCTAGAATCGATATCAAACGAGTTAGCTCCCTAGCAATGTTAGATAACTCTTGATATATACAAGAACTTTAGCAATTAACGCATTTAAATGTATGAATGCATATTTGCCTTCGCTTGGAAATACACACTAAGTCGACTAAGGCTTGTCAATTTCCAATTTTTAATTTTTTTTTCTTTGCTTAGCAGATATTTCGCCGACTAAAATCTAAACCGAGTTTGTTCCACAAATCCGAATAAGCGTACTTAACGACTTAAGTACGCCGGGCGTCCTTGCTAGCTTAGAAAAATACTTTTGCAGTTTTAACAAAAGTTACAATAATATAAGAGCATCTCTACGCCATAAATACCAACATCAATATATTACATATAAATGAGTTCCCTGCTATTTGTTAGTATTTGCATATCGTTTTTTGTTTTTGGTTTGTTTTTGTTTTTACAATAAAGCAAATCAATTTAATAACCCACCAAATTTATATATTTAAAATGAAATTTAAACATTCATAGTAAGAAAGGCACATAATAGATAAAGAAGGCCACCGCTATCTCCGTGTTAAAAATTGTTTTCTAAATAGTAAAATTATTATTTAGAAATTCGTTCGTCATATTGGGCGGGTGGGCGTTGTTTATATTTTGTTCTTACATTGTTTTCTCATTTTACCTACCTATCGTCGACTATTTTCAACTGTTTATGCAAACTTTCAAGTATCATATTGTACACTAATGACGAACTGGTATATTTTTGCTTTGCTTAAAATCAAAATAAACATGTTGGTGTCTTTCAATTTGCAATACATTACAAATAAATCATTTGAGAAAAAATATACCGGGACATTTCCCGGGTAGTTATGTAATAATTTGAAAATTTACGAAAAAAAAAACAACTCTCTAATTAAATACTTATAAATATAAAAAGAATCGGTATCGGAAATTTAGAATGGAATCGGTAATTGGATCGGAATCTAGAAAAAATTGGGCATCGTCCCACCACTAATTGATATATATATATATATATATATATATATATATATATATATATATATATATATATGTATATTTAATATCTATAAATATAATTATGATTGCAACATCTTTTCAGACGAGTACCACTCCCTCAGTCACTGAAAGTCCATGTGATGACATTTTTCGTCCTGCCAGCAACTTGTACACCCTCGGCAGATATGACATTGAAGACGCCCATGTCTATATATACATATACATATATACATACACGCATACATACATATATACATATATACACATACATATCTATAAGCATGCATATACATCTATACATATATAATTACAAACCCAACATATATACACATATATACAAAAGCATATACGCATATACATTCATATACACATACATATACGTACACTTATAGGCATATATACATACACAAACATATAACTTCATTTATACACATGCATACATATATGCATATATACACATACATATACATGCACACAAAAACAGGTACACATATATACACACATAAACATATATACACATATACATATATACACATACATATATACACACATATATACATACATATACACATAGATATACATACATATACACACATGTGTACATATAATGATGGTTGATCAATTATTAAATGCTTCCTGCCTTTCAGCCCTAAACGGTTCACAACTTTGCCATCGCCACATTACTATTTTCAGAGGCAAATGTCTAAGGGAGTATCCATACAAAGATGATGTTACAGAGTTTTAGCTTTGTACCACCGCTGAATCCTCTCTCTCTCTCTCTCTCTCTCTCTCTCTCTCTCTCTCTCTCTCTCTCTCTCTCTCTCTCTCTGTTCAAAATATTGAGATCCAGCAACAAGCAAGAGCAAAATAGCCAGCAAATTCTCAGCAGTCAAACTTCAGACTAACTTAATCTCTCTCTCTCTCTCTCTCTCTCTCTCTCTCTCTCTCTCTCTCTCTCTCTCTCTCTCTCTCTCTCATATATATGTATATATTCTAGCAGGGTGACATCACGTTGCCCGGGATCAAATTATGATCAGCGAATGTTTCAACCTCTCATATTTTTATTGTCTAATTATTTTTATCGAAATCGGTTAAATTAACCACTTTTCAATCAAATCGATTTATTGCCTGCTCTTGTTACCAGCTAATCGCGAAGAAGTTTCAGATGCCTCTGCGCAGTGAATTAGTTCACCGTACATTGTAGTCGACATTGCACAGTAAGGAGCTTAATGTTTATTTTATTTAATTAAAGTTTAATTATTTTGATATATATTGGCTTGAATTAATTATTTTCGTATATAATGGCTTGAATTAAAGTTTAAAAGGCAAAGTCAAATATCCCGCTTAAATTGTGCTTTAAATGTGTGCATTTATTTCAAACGCGCCTCTGTCATATCAAGGAACTTATTGTTAATTTTATATATCTGGCTTTACCGGTCGTGCGATAATAATGCTTCGAATTAAAGTTTAAAATGAAAAAGTCAAGTGTTATGAGTTCATCCTGCTTTAAACAGAAACATTCATTTCGAATGCGCATCTATCCTACTAAAGAACCTATTGGCAGGCCTTTCTTCTCGGGTTGTAATAAAACTTCTCAAATTTATTTGTGATGTTAGGTTGTGTAATGTGTTAAATGTAGTCAAAATAACTTTCGTCAGATTATTTCGATTATCGATAATAATCGAAGACATTCCTACATTCCTTTCTAAGAACTCTGTCAGGTACATAAAGTACCTCCCTGTGAAATTTTATAAGAACAGCTGCAACCGTTTTCGCGTTCACAGGGAACCAACTGAGATATGCAGTCACAATAACAAATTCCCTAGGGTAAAATAGTAGAGATACTGATAGAGATATATAACACTGGACAATGTTTTTTTTTTTTTTTTACTTTTCGGGTGTTATCAAGATTTCTACAACAAATTTAGTGTATTGAATCATGACATGGCACCCGGTTCTCTAAATCACGTCAAGAATTTATGGTCAGTTAATTCCAAGAAATTATATTTGTGAAAAAAATCAATAATATTTTTGTGGGATTATTAGTTGGTATTAGCCAACATATATCAGGAAAAAAGTGTTTTGCTAATATTTTATACTGATAACCTGGTAGAAACATCGATGAATGTACACTGAATGGCGGGCATTGATAAATGTAAGTACACGTAAATTCCATGTTGCTTCACCATAGTTCAACCCTCAAGGCTCGAATTTCTGTTTCTTCGAACTTCTTCGAGGTCACTCTTTATATTTCAACAGCAGTCACCAATCATGGCTGCGTCTCAACGACCAGGATACGTGATCTCAATATCTTTTAGAACACCGGACGAGATGTGAAACTCGAATAGTGCCTGTTTCAGCCCAGGTTTTTGAAAGCAGTCTGCAGGTTGTTGACACGTTCTATCTGGGCAGGAGCTGCTAAAAACAGCTTACCCTACCTTGACAGCGTACAAAATAGACTTTGTGACTTAGTGGGGGATTCCCTTTTCTCTTCCCTACAACTTCTCTCCCACAGAAGAGACGTTGCGAGCCTGTCTTTGTTTCATCGTTATTTCAATCTATAGTCCCCCATCGCCAATCTTTCAGCTGTCTAGCTGAAACCACTGTCAATAATTTTCCACACTCTTGATCTGTGCTAAATCAAAACGTAGATTCCATGAACAAAGCTTCTTTCTTGGAAGTGCACGTCTGTGAACACTCTTCCGTTTATCCTGTTTCCCCATCTAACTACAACTTGGATGCCTTTAAGTGCAGCATAAACAAATTCCTGATGAATATATATATATATATATATATATATATATATATATATATATATATATATACCAATTGTAAGGTAATCAACATTCTATTCCACACAAACAACACATACTTTATTGCTTATTTTATTTTGTTTTTACAATGCATCAAATTTTTCCAGAAATCCACACGTGAATATATATATATATATATATATATTTATTTATTTTTTGTGTATGTGTCTCACTGTCTCGGTGTGCATGGATATATGTATATATACAATTATATATATATATATATATATATATATATATATACGAATATTGGCTGAAGAGAGCTTGATAAGGATACCTTAAACGGGCCTTATTATCGGGCTTGAAACCGACGGTACCAATGACCTGTCTCAACTAACAACTTTCTGTACACAATATATATATATATATATATATATATATATATATATATAGAGAGAGAGAGAGAGAGAGAGACAGACAGACAGACAGACAGACAGACAGAGGAAAGAGGTGGGTTGGGTTGGGTTGTCTTAGGGTTATTGTAAGATATGATCATGTCTTTCGAACCATAAATATTTTCATATTTTCGAAGCTGATCTCGGGATTATATGTCGGTAAATGAAAATGATAATGTAAATACTAAAATCGTCTGGACAACAATTCCTTACAAGAAACCAATATTAGTTGCTTTATTTCTCTTAACACATTTACCTTTATTATGTCTTTGTGCCATACTGACTTTTTGAAACTGATTCAAAACTGCGTAAATACCGCTGTTTTCTTGTAGAAATAAGAAACAGCAATAAATAAAACGGAACTGAAATCTTTGTTTAGCTCAAGTAGTAAAACACATTCGGAGCGACACGGCGCCGTGCATATCTCTGAACAGTCATTAGAACGGGCAACTCTGCGAGTGAATATATCAGCTTAATTCTTTAATCCGTCTCCACTTTCGTGATTGGCAACAAGATTCCAAAGTCAACAGAATTAAATCATTTGTCTCGAATTCTTTGCAGACTTCGTTAACATAACGTCCGCCATTTTCTTATTTGTTACCAGTCTTTCCGCCATTGTCCCGCTCGTGTCTTGTTTTTCGTTTCTTTTATTCTTTCAATTGTTTCCGTATAATTCTGTCCTCCTTGAAAGGCGACTTAACTTTTAACACACTTTATTTCGACTGCTTTTTTGCTACATTTTGTTTTGTTCTCGCCAACGCGTTCCGTATTTTATCGACATTTATACCACATCTCGTATATATGCAGACAAAAAGGGAAAGATGGCTGCTTGATTTTATAAAACCTACAATAATATCTTAAGTCTCCTTTTATTGTGATTTCAGCAGTACTGATTTGTGTATAAACACTCTATGTTAAATAAATAAAATGTTTCATGCTTTCTTAAAGTTTATTTTACCCGATTTAGGAGATACTAGCCGGACCTGTGGAATTCCCGTAGGGGACTTCATTCGTATGTAATATATTGATAGTGTCGTTTTGTAGATGTTCAGCGTAAATGGAGACGCTCTGATATTATTGTAGCTCTTTTGTTTAAAATGCAAAAGAATTTATCTAAGCTAGTAGGGATGCCCGGCTTAGTTTGGTCGTAATGTATGCTTGAATATGACATTTTAATTCTTGTATATTTCGTTTATTTTAATAATTGATATCCTATCGATTTATATATATATATATATATATATATATATATATTAAAGTTGCGATTTTTAAAATAGAATAATATATGCATATGACTCGCGTGTATCAACTTGAATCGAAACCTAAACCAAAAATATCAAAATATATATATGCATATGACCTTGATTACGCTCGCTGGCAGACACGTCAAATGTAGATGGCCAAAGAAATTAAGCTAAGTGAAATTAATCAATCCTAATCTTACCAAAATGACAACTGCTTTTTTAAACTTTATTTATTTAATGTATTTTAAGTATATGTTCATATAGTCTTTAACTCTTTGCTTCCATGCGAGCCGTTTTCTATTTTTATTTTTTATTTATTTTTTGGAGCTTTTTACAAACTGTTCATACCTTCTCTTTAAATTTATTTATTTAATGTATTTTAATTACATATGCGTATAAATTGTCTTTAACTCTTTACTTCCATGCGAGCCGTTTGTAGTTAGAACTCGACTCGAAAAACGAATAGCTTAGGCAAAAGAATACCGAACAGAAGCGAGGATTTATCTTTTTTTTCTACTATAGAAGACAGAAGAACTTTATTCAAGTAGTAAACTTAACATCTGCAATCAGCGTACGCTTGCTTGTATTAAAATGTCCTCCATTATATCAATACCAAACCACTGAACTTGGCTTATAATTTAACTATCACTATATTTGTAACTATAATATACATAATCTTAGCTGTGATACTAGGGCTAATTTTCTGAGTAGATGCAACACTCTGTGCCTGACCTTAATGACTACAATTCCGAATCCCAATGAACTAGTTGTTCCTCCTATAACTGGGGGGGGGACCTAATAGCTAGCTACAAAATCTTAATATACATTTTACCTCCAAGACGATTGCGTTTGTCTTACCTGCATGCAAAAAAAAAACAATTCCCCCCTCCATTTCTTCAAACTAAACCTTACCTGTAACTCAAAAATTCTAATGGAAATCTATCTGTAAATAAATAACCCCTTTTCTCGTGAACGCTAACAATCTACTCCTTCCCACCTAGCCGCCACTAAACTCCCACAGTGCACCGCATTTGTAGTGGAATCGCTAACTACCAGCCCCTAACCCTCACATGCAAACTGTTTTAATAGCCATCACTAAACATTTACACATTTCTACCTTTCAGGCAGGCATTACAGCTCATTCCTATCCAGTAAGGGATTTAACAGCCTAAGCACTCAGAGGCAGGTATTTAACAGCCAAAGTACTCAGAAGCAAAGCGATCTGCATTACATAACTGTCTCCCCGAGAGTTTTGCAAAGATTAATACGAAATTGAACCGACACTCCTTGTTATGCAAAATGTCCCATGATTCTTACTTGAAAATACCTACAACTTCAACTCTATTCGCACCTACTGGAAACCTGCCCATATATCTATTCACCTAATTACGCATGACTCAAAACTTGCTGTTTTATCCATACAATATTGCACCTACATCTTAACCCTCCTATCATCTAAAATAGTTTGGGCACAACTCGTAGCTCAATTCTTAATACCTACTCATACTGTAACATTATCCTTGACCTAAGCTAACATAAATAAAATAAATAAAAAGGGTAAGACTCAAACCACATTATCTTCTCCCTAACAAGCCTTCTTACAATCATAGATGCTTACACTGCATGAACTCCACTCACCCCCTTTATCCATTAACAATTAAATAGCAATGTCCCTAAATCACTTTTAGGAGTGTAACAAATCAGCAGAGATATAACCCCCCCCAAACTAACCCATTAACACTAACTAACCACGCGGGGCCGCAGAAATATCTGGATTAGAACCTAGGCGCGGAGAAAACCCTCTCAGTGCTGACGGACCCAGTAGGTCTTCCCAGATCATCCGTCTAGGAAAAGGAAAACTCTCAAACTAACCCAAAGGGGAGGGAGGACTCTTCAGTCTTGGATGACAACCTTCCTAGAGCTGGTGACTCAAACAAATTCACCGGTTTGCAAACCTAAACTGGTTAAGGAGTAGATAGGTTCTGCCAATCTGCCCGGCTTCCATACTCCTTCTTTGCCTATAAGTCAAGCGCACAGACACTATCTCAGTGATTCGACAGAAACACCCAGCGGTAGATCATGTTTCCTGGCTAGGGCAACGAACGCCGTTTTTTCCCATTCCCAGCACACCCTACCCTTAAAACTGGACATTTGGAAGTGCTTGAGTATGATATATGCCTGAGCAATTAGATTGGGTTGACCTTGTTCTAATGGGTTGAGGGTACCGGATTGACAGTTCCTGGCTGTTGTTCCCGACTGGTAGTACATGAGCCCTAACTCTTTGGTAGCGCTTAGAGCGGTTGCTCCATCAACAGTTGAATAATATCGGGTTGTTTGTAGTGTCATGACGCGCATGGAAAGGGACCCTGCACTCATCCCCGGTGGGCTTTCCTGATGCCACAATCCTAATTGGAGAAAGGTCAGCTGATGATCTACATGTGATGCATGTCTGATGCTCTGCATAACCTCATGTTTAGCTCCCCCTTACCTAAACCGAAACTCTTTTAAAAAATATGACGACAGTACAATCTAAAAATAAGCTTAAACCAGGCTTAGGGACAAACAAATTCAACTTGCCTCCTCCCTTGAGGCTTGCATTCACAAATATCCGTTGGCTTAGAACTAATTTAGCTGATGTTGAAGCATTTCTCTTAACAAATACCCCGGATATCTTAGCACTAAGTGAGACTTACCTACACTCCTCCATCCCCTCTAACCACTTTAACATGCCTGGATATCTCCCACTCTGCCGTAAGGACTCTGACAGACACATGCACGGACTTGGAGTTTACATTCGTAATACCCTCCCCCCTGACTAGAGAAACAAACCAAGAACAGATGATCAAGCCTTTATGTGCTTTAGACTAAACATGTAACACAATATTAGCTACTTTTATTTTCTCTACCGCTCTCCCACGACTCAGGACTGCACCATAATAAACAAAGTCTCTGACAGCATAGACACGGCACTGTCCCTCGACACTAGCGCACAAATACATGTATTTGGTGACTTTAATGACCACCACAAAAACTGGCTTGGATTCTCTACTTATACAGATGCAGCGGGCAGCACAACTTCACTATATCTCACTCCCTATCACAAATTGTTTCGTTTCCAACCCGTTTCCCTGACTAGGAGGAACAACGCACATCACTTCTAGATCTGTTTTTGACCACAGTTCCCGATGCCTTCATAATACAGGCCCACAGCCCACTCGGGAACGCTGATCATGCAGTGATAATGGTTGAAATCGCCCTAAACTCTAGAGCCAAAACTGAAGAGCCAGTGCTCAAAAGAACGAGATATTATAAAAAGGCTGACTGGGAAGCCATCAGTGAACTAATCAGAGATGCCCCATGGAGAAATATTTTTCTCTCCCTGCTGAACAGTGTGCAAACGAGACCACTGACTGGTTCAAAACTGCAATCGAAGCGCATGTTCCCATGTGGAAATTTTATAGTAAGCCCCACTCTCCCCAATGGTTTACGTCGACTTGCGCAACTGCCATTGCTCAAAAGCAGCATGCACACCGTAGGTTTAATCGACATAAGTCCAGTTCAAACAGACTGAAATATATAGAAGCTAGAAATAACGTTAAGAAAGAAATAGCGACAGCTAAGAGAGAATTTACGGAAACCACTAAAAAGCGCATCGAAGCACAAAAACTAGGAACTCGAGACTTCTAGAAAATCTACAGCAGTGTAGTAAATAATGCCCGATCAACAATTCCCCCACTAACCAACAATCACGAGGTTGTCTCATCAGTAACCGACAAGGCTAATATGCTTGCCAGTCAGTTTGCATCAAACTCCACACTGGACCCTTCCAACCACCCCCTACCTGACTTTCCTATGCCGACAGACGCCAGGCTAGACGATCTGAAAACCACCCCTACTCAGGTGCATGCTATCATAAAAAACGTTGATACTTCAAAAGCATGTGGACCCGATCTCATCCTAGCTGTGCTATTAAAAAAGTGCTAAGCTGAAGTAGCTCCAGTTCTCTCCAAACTCTACAACAAATGCCTTAAAGAGTCTTGCTTTCCGGGCTGTTGGAAAACTGCTTCTGTGGTACCAGTATTCAAGAATTCTGGCGAAAGAACTGACCCATTAAATTATCGACCCATTAGCCTCCTCCCACTTTTTGCCAAAATATTTGAGACCTTAATTAACCATGCTCTAGTCCATCACCTTACAGATGCTAAACTTCTGACTGACAAACAATATGGATTTAGACAAGCCCGTTCCACAGTAGACATCCTAACTGTAATCTCTGAACGTATATACCATTCACTGGACAAAGCGGGGGAGGGCAGAACGGTAGCTCTAGATATATCTAAGGCTTTTGACAGGGTATGGCATGAGGGTCCCCTCAGGAAAATTAGATCATACGGTATCACTGGTAGAATACTTAATGTAATTAAATGCTTCTTAGATAAGAGAAAAATCCAGGTTGTCCTCGACGGTCGTACATCTAAACAATATGATATAAATGCGGGGGTGCTCCAGGGGTCTATCTTTGGACCTTTATTGTTCCTGATATTCATAAATGACCTCCCCTCCAAAATTGCCTCCGAGATGGATATATATGCTGATGACACTACACTCTATGGCAAGCACGGCAGGAAGACCAATGAACACATTTCTAAAGAAATGGCAGAAACACTAGAGGTTGACCTCCAATCTGTAGTGGAATGGGGACAAAAGTGGTTGGTCGCGTTCAATGCTGTCAAGACTAAGCTAGTTTCATTCAATAATTACAAGAAACCCTCTCTACCACCTATAGCAATGGCCAACGACTCTTTATCTGAGAGTACATCTTTCAAACTCCTTGGCCTAACGTTCACAGGAAACATGAGTTGGAACAATTACATTGAAGGCATTGCCAGGGCCACTGCAAGAAAGGTGGGATCTCTCTACCGAGCTAGATAACTACTAACACCCGAAAGTATCCTGTACCTCTTTAAGGCCACCATTCGCCCATGTATGGAGTATTGCTGTCACATCTGGGCTGGTGCATCTGCTACTAGTCTCTCGCTCCTTGACAAGATTCAAAAGACAGTCGCAAACCTGATAGGCCCTGAACTGGCATCTAAGCTTCAGCCTCTGTCCCATTGACGAAATGTTGCATCCCTCTGCCTTTTCTACAAGTATTTTAGTGGTGAATGCTCTGACGAACTGCAATCACTTGTGCTCCCACGACGAGAGCACCTTCGACAAACCCGACAGACTGCTAAATCCAACCCCTACACTGTAGAGATCCCTAGATGTAAAGGATCTTTTTACTCCAATAGTTTCTTCCCCAGAACCGCTAGACTCTGGAATTAAATTCCAGGTCCCTGCTTCCCCAACAGTACTAACGTGCAGAAGTTCAAGTGTAACGTGAACCGACATCTTGCTGCCCACATCCATACATAGTACCCCAGTAGTTGTTGCCCCTGATAGTAGGCCCCTACACCAAAGTGGCAATTTGCCTTGTTTGGGGTAATTAATGTAATTAAAAAAAAAAGTTCTTTTGGCTATAATCAAAACCAAAACCAAACTTTATGAAGAATTCTTAATAAAATTATTCATTAAAAAAATAGATTGCTGGAGTGGCAATAACTCTAACTGAAATTACAATGCATGAAGAATTCTTGTTAAAATTATTTATTTCAAGAAATAGAAGTCCATAACAATTAAACGACAGCCACTAGAATGCAAACGTGACACACAAAATAAATAATACACACACTATCCTATTAAGATATAGATTACCTTTTTTTCACACGCGTTATTTTTAAAAAAATAGTACACACTATATTTATTTTGTTTTTACAAACGTTACTTCATATTTGATACATTTGTGTTTTTATCCTTTTATACAATTTATGCAGTGTCGTTTTGATCTTTTTTCATTAGAACCACTTTTTTTCTCTCCAGACATTTTTATGCATTTCTGATTTTATATTAGCAGGACCTGTTAACCGGCGTTGCCCGGTGGAAGCCTGCTTATCCCAGAAAAAAACTTAACTATGGTAGATGTTGGTGGCCACTCTCATCTCTGTACAAATGTGAACACTGGCAGCCGTGACCGAAATTAAATAGTCTGGCAATCATTGCCGAGTAGGGATGATTTGAGTGGATAACATGCAGGTACTATTTGAATGAAAAAAAAAGGGAATGGGTAAATCAGTATGAATTTAAAAAAAGTCCATGTTCCATTCGAATAATAATGGAAAGTATAAACAGAAGTTTTAGAGATGATGGATTCTCACTGAACATGGACTGTTGTTAACTGTGATAATGGTAGTCAGCATGCTAAAAAAAAAGAAAACGATTATTAGGAGGTAGCAGAGTCGGTAGGAGAAGTAGGAGAAGTGCGTGCGTTCGAACATGGCAGCCAGTGAATTACAGTGCATGATACATGTTGTTATGTATCTATAAGTACTTTTCTCCGCAAAATTTAAATGAGATTTTTCTAATCAGCATATTTGAAAACCTTTAAAAGTTGCCATTATAAGGTGGATCTAATGTAAAATTTATCCCAACCACAAAAAAAAAATGTATACGTGTGCGCAATTTCGAGAATGATTCCAATTTAAATAAGATACTTCACCAAAATCAACTTATTAATGAAATTTACATTAAATCTGTACGGTAGGTAATCGGTGAAAAAGTAGGTAAGTTCATCCATTGAGGGCTGTAAGCATAAATTAGAAAGTATCTAAATGGTCTGACAAAATATACCAGATATTAATTGAAATAAACATAGTTATTTACAAAGGTATGCGATGAAAAAGTATAAAATCTATAAATGTAAAAAGTTTTCGTATTTTATTTATTATTATTATGAGGGTAGTGAAAAACATAAGCCTAAAATATAGTAAGCTATGAAAGAAAGAAAGGGAATAAGAGAGAGTGAGAGAGAGAGAGAGAGACAGAGACAGACAGAGAGGAAGAAGAAAAAAACCCATTAGCTGAGATCGCCGAAACGTTTATTTTGAAATCATCGGCGATTCTAATTTAAAAGTCGAAGTTTTGTTTATCTTTGGTAACGCACGATGACGGAAAAAACACTCATAGAAAGACATGCATATGTAAACAAAAGAACGGACCTGAATAAAATGAATAAAAAAGGGTAAATATATTCTAAGTTTACCGAATATCTTTAGAGATGCACATTAAATATTTTTCTTTATTGCAATAGTTATAAAAACAGATGTGTTTTTGTGTTAGGCCCATCGCCGGGACTAATAACATTTATGAGTCACGCCAATTTTTTGCAAATTGTAATAACTGTTTGTTTATCTAGAGAAACATAGAATTCCGTAATAGGAGAATAATCAGAGCTCAGCGAATGAGAAGTGGCGATATTGTAGAAGGGAGAAATTATTTTTGGAACGGGAAATGGACAGATAAGAGTATGTCTATGAGTGTACGATCCAGTTACGAAAAGTGCCAGGAGAATATAGTTGTAATGTGTATATTTCTTCCCTGTAATGACTGAGGGCGGTATGAAGACTGTAGATATAGAAGGAAAAAATGAGGCACTACTTAGTCTAAAGATGGTGCGATTGTGATGATAGTGCTCCTACGATGAAATGTAGGATTTTATTATAACGAGTAAATGTGTCTATAATGTCGGTCTGAAGTTACATAAGCTAATGACTAATAGTCTAGATATAATACATTTATATATGGTATCTGTTGTATGAAACCTACGGTAGTTTGCAACTTTATGTTCACTTATCCCTATCCTCTCTCTCTCTCTCTCTCTCTCTCTCTCTCTATATATATATATATATATATATATATATATATATATGTATATATATCTATATATATGTATATATATATGTATATATGCGCGTGTGGGTGTGTTATATATATATATAGGGGTGTGTACATATATATGTTTATGTGTGTGTGTTTTTATATATTTATTTATACAAACCCATATATATATACGTTTGTATAAAAATATATACATATATATATAGGTTTGTATAAAAATATATATACATATATATATATATGGTCTTATATATATGTGTGTATGTATATATATATATATATGTGTGTATGTATATATATATAGGTTTGTATAAAAATATATATACATATATATATGGATTTGTATATATATGTATATATATATGTGTATATATATGTATATATATATATGGGGGTGTATATATATATATAATGGGTATATATATAAATATATATATATAGATAGATGGGTGTGTGTATATATATGGATGCATGTATATATGTGTGTATATATGTGTATGTATATATATATGGGTATGTATATATGGGTGTATATATGGGTGTGTGTATATATATGTATATATGGGTGTGTATATATGTATATATGGGTGTGTATATATGTATACAGTGGTGTATGTATATGTATATATATATGGGTGTGTATATATGTATATATATCGATGCATATATGTATATATATGGGTGTGTGTGTACATATATATGCATACACCCACCCACACGTATATATATATATATATATATATATATATATATATATAAACTGTG
Source organism: Euprymna scolopes (assembly GCF_053919585.1). Lineage (NCBI taxonomy): Eukaryota > Metazoa > Mollusca > Cephalopoda > Sepiida > Sepiolidae > Euprymna > Euprymna scolopes. The sequence continues at coordinate 90,197,934 of NC_136491.1, forward strand.
TTTATGTATTTATGCGTGTGTATCTCTGCATATATATATATATATATATATATATATATATATATATATATATATATATATATATATATACACTATTTTATAAGAAGAATTTTGGCAGTATGGAAGAGTTGGTTCAGTATGAACTAAGAACAAACTAGGTCGATTATTTAAATTTTCACATGAAAATACTTGATGTGTTTCGTATTGTACTTACGCAATACCTTAAGTTTCCAGACTTTTTGTAAACACATACAATTGTCATTGAGTCTGGAAAATTCAGTATGTGATTGCTAAATATCTTATGAGATGACTGACGTTTTTGTTTGTTGTCAATATTTAATATTCAAAGAACAGCTATAGCAGAAATTGGAATACACTTTAGTTAATCATAAATATTACAGCTGGTGAATTTCAAAAATTCAATCTGAATATGAGAGTAGAGTTTGGAAGAATGATATGCAATAAAATAATGGTTAACCTTCAAACACGTTTAAAAAACGTATAGAATGCATATAAATATGTACATATATATATATATATATATATATACGCATACATATACATATATATATATGCACACATATGCATATACACTTGTG